>NW_027456967.1:137500-195000 GCF_040206685.1 Ascaphus truei
GTGACACATTGTGTGCTCATTTGCATGTCATTTCCAAGAATCCCTTGCTGCAGTGGGAGCACTGTATGCGAGGTGATCAAGTGTGTGTGTGTGTGTGTGTGTGTGTGTGTGTCTATATATATATATATATATATATATATATATATATATATATATATATATATATATATATATATATATATATATATATATATATATATATATATATATATATATATATATATAATTTTTTAAATTATTATTTTACATAATTACACACACCTTGGGATCAGTCACACAGTTTGGGGGATTATTAAGCGTGTGTTCCCCCCACGTGCTCAGGACACTATATACTGCCTGGGATCGGTCACACAGTTTGGGGGATTATTAAGCGTGTGTTCCCCCCACGCGCTCAGGACACTATATACTGCCTGGAATCGGTCACACAGTTTGGGGGATTATTAAGCGTGTGTGTCCCCCACGCGCTCAGGACACTATATACTGCCTGGGATCGGGCACACAGTTTGGGGGATTATTAAGCGTGTGTTCCCCCCACGTGCTCAGGACACTATATACTGCCTGGGATCGGGCACACAGTTTGGGGGATTATTAAGCGTGTGTTCCCCCCACGCGCTCAGGACACTATATACTGCCTGGGATCGGGCACACAGTTTGGGGGATTATTAAGCGTGTGTTCCCCCCACGTGCTCAGGACACTATATACTGCCTGGGATCGGGCACACAGTTTGGGGGATTATTAAGCGTGTGTTCCCCCCACGTGCTCAGGACACTATATACTGCCTGGGATCGGTCACACAGTTTGGGGGATTATTACGCGTGTGTTCCCCCACGCGCTCAGGACACTATATACTGCCTGGGATCGGGACACAGTTTGGGGGATTATTAAGCGTGTGTTCCCCCCACGCGCTCAGGACACTATATACTGCCTGGGATCAGGCACACAGTTTGGGGGATTATTAAGCGTGTGTTCCCCCCACGCGCTCAGGACACTATATACTGCCTGGGATCAGGCACACAGTTTGGGGGATTATTAAGAGTGTGTTCCCCCCACGCGCTCAGGACACTATATACTGCCTGGGATCGGTCACACAGTTTGGGGGATTATTAAGCGTGTGTTCCCCCCACGCGCTCAGGACACTATATACTGCCTGGGAACGGTCACACAGTTTGGGGAATTATTAAGCGTGTGTCCCCCCACGCGCTCAGGACACTATATACTGCCTGGGATCGGGACACAGTTTGGGGGATTATTAAGCGTGTGTTCCCCCCACGCGCTCAGGACACTATATACTGCCTGGGATCAGGCACACAGTTTGGGGGATTATTAAGCGTGTGTTCCCCCCACGCGCTCAGGACACTATATACTGCCTGGGATCGATCACACAGTTTGGGGGATTATTAAGCGTGTGTTCCCCCCACCCGCTCAGGACACTATATACTGCCTGGGATCGGGACACAGTTTGGGGGATTATTAAGCGTGTGTTCCCCCCACGCGCTCAGGACACTATATACTGCCTGGGAACGGTCACACAGTTTGGGGAATTATTAAGCGTGTGTCCCCCCACGCGCTCAGGACACTATATACTGCCTGGGATCGGGACACAGTTTGGGGGATTATTAAGCGTGTGTTCCCCCCACGCGCTCAGGACACTATATACTGCCTGGGATCAGGCACACAGTTTGGGGGATTATTAAGCGTGTGTTCCCCCACAGCGCTCAGGACACTATATACTGCCTGGGATCGGTCACACAGTTTGGGGATTATTAAGCGTGTGTTCCCACCACGCGCTCAGGACACTATATACTGCCTGGGATCAGTCACACAGTTTCGGGGATTATTAAGCGTGTGTTCCCCCCACGAGCTCAGGACACTATATACTGCCTGGGATCGGTCACACAGTTTGGGGGATTATTAAGCGTGTGTCCCCCCCACGCGCTCAGGACACTATATACTGCCTGGGATCGGTCACACAGTTTGGGGGATTATTAAGCGTGTGTTCCCCCCACGCGCTCAGGACACTATATACTGCCTGGGATCAGGCACACAGTTTGGGGGATTATTAAGAGTGTGTTCCCCCCACCCGCTCAGGACACTATATACTGCCTGGGATCGGGCACACAGTTTGGGGGATTATTAAGCGTGAGATCCCCCCACGCGCTCAGGACACTATATACTGCCTGGGATCGGTCACACAGTTTGGGGGATTATTAAGCGTGAGATCCCCCCACGTGCTCAGGACACTATATACTGCCGGGGATCAGTCACACAGTTTGGGGGATTATTAAGCGTGAGATCCCCCCACGCGCTCAGGACACTATATACTGCCTGGGATCGGGCACACAGTTTGGGGGATTATTAAGCGTGAGATCCCCCCACGCGCTCAGGACACTATATACTGCCTGGGATCGGTCACACAGTTTGGGGGATTATTAAGCGTGAGATCCCCCCACGTGCTCAGGACACTATATACTGCCTGGGATCAGTCACACAGTTTGGGGGATTATTAAGCGTGTGTTCCCCCCACGCGCCTCAGGACACTATATACTGCCTGGGATCGGTCACACAGTTTGGGGGATTATTAAGCGTGTGTTCCCCCCACGCGCTCAGGACACTATATACTGCCGGGGATCAGTCACACAGTTTGGGGATTATTAAGCGTGTGTTCCTCCCACGTGCTCCGGACACTATATACTGCCTGGGATCGGTCACAGTTTGGGAGATTATTAAGCGTGTGTGTCCCCCACGCGCTCAGTCCACTATATACTGCCTGGGATCGGGCACACAGTTTGGGGGATTATTAAGCGTGTGTTTCTCCCACGTGCTCCGGACACTATATACTGCCTGGGATCGGGCACACAGTTTGGGGAGATTATTAAGCGTGTGTTCCCCCCACGCGCTCAGGACACTATATACTGCTGGGATCAGTCACACAGTTTGGGGGATTATTAAGCGTGTGTTCCCCCCACGCGCTCAGGACACTATATACTGCCTGGGATCGGTCACACAGTTTGGGGGATTATTAAGCGTGTGTTCCCCCCACGTGCTCCGGACACTATATACTGCCTGGGATCGGGCACACAGTTTGGGGGATTATTAAGCGTGTGTTCCTCCCACGTGCTCCGGACACTATATACTGCCTGGGATCGGGCACACAGTTTGGGGGATTATTAAGCGTGTGTTCCCCCCCACGCGCTCAGGGACACTATATACTGCCTGGGATCGGTCACAGTTTGGGAGATTATTAAGCGTGTGTGTCCCCCACGCGCTCAGTCCACTATATACTGCCTGGGATCGGGCACACAGTTTGGGGGATTATTAAGCGTGTGTTTTCTCCCACGTGCTCCGGACACTATATACTGCCTGGGATCGGGCACACAGTTTGGGGGATTATTAAGCGTGTGTTCCTCCCACGTGCTCCGGACACTATATACTGCCTGGGATCGGTCACAGTTTGGGAGATTATTAAGCGTGTGTTCCCCCCCACGCGCTCAGGGACACTATATACTGCCTGGGATCAGTCACACAGTTTGGGGGATTATTAAGCGTGTGTTCCCCCCACGCGCTCAGGACACTATATACTGCCTGGGATCGGTCACACAGTTTGGGGGATTATTAAGCGTGTGTTCCCCCCACGTGCTCCGGACACTATATACTGCCTGGGATCGGGCACACAGTTTGGGGGATTATTAAGCGTGTGTTCCTCCCACGTGCTCCGGACACTATATACTGCCTGGGATCGGGCACACAGTTTGGGGGATTATTAAGCGTGTGTTCCCCACACGCGCTCAGGGACACTATATACTGCCTGGGATCGGTCACACCTGTTGTGTTACCGATAGTCTGACGTGGCGCCGATAAAAACCTCTCTAACACGTTGGCACGAACACCAGAGATGTCGGCGTGGAATTAGCGTGAGCGTACGTGCTCGGGTGTAGCTAAAGGGTGACGATAGGTAGCACGTCGCCACACTCGGGCGTTGAAACCATTGGGCGTCTCATGGCTTCTGACACTTGTCCCCTTCTCTTTCCCCAGACGTTCCTCTTCACTCGGTCCCCGTTGGCACTGTGGCAGCTCCCTGGGCCCCGGCGGGGCCCCTTCCCCCCCGCGCCCCGTCGGGACCTATGCTGAATGGCTACAATGGCGCCCACTCTGACTGACCCGGCTCCCGACGCCCACCACCTTCGCTTCAAGCTGGCGCCCCCCTCCTCCACCCTGCCCGCCGGCGAGACCAACGGCAGCTCCCCCACCATTGGGCCGGCCGCCCTCCTCCCGCTGCCCGACGACCTGGGCAAGCTGCAGCCGCTGGCCTCCAGTTACCCCGGGAAGGAGCCCCTGAAGCTGGCGGGGGGTCTTCGCCCAGCGCTCCATCCTGTCCCAGTCGCTGCTGAACGGCGCCGACCTGCGCCGCGGGGCGGACGTCCGTGCTGGAGTTCCACCTGGAGGAGCTGAGGGGCATCGGGAGCTGCGGGGGGCGGGCACCAGCTGGGCGCGCCCCTCAACGGCCTGGCCAAGAAGCCAACGAAGGCGGCGGAGAAGCCCCAACTCCGTGCTGCCCCGGCTGTGGCGCCCCTGCCCCAAACCGCGTCGCCGGCACCAAGGCCGCCCCCCGCCGCAGGGGACGGGCAGAAGGGGACCCCCGCCAAGTCCGATTCGCAGGCGCGCCTGCTGGCGCTACTCCGGCGCCATGGGGAGATGGAGCTGCGCGCCAGGCGGGCTGCAGAAGAGGTTGCGCGTGGCGCAGGCGAAACAAGTCGACCGCCACCTGCAGCAGCAGCTGGGGGGGCTGTTGGGGGTCGCGGCCCCGGCGCCCGACGCCCCCCCGCGTCTCACGATGACCACCAGGAAGGCGGAGGCGTCCCTGCGTCGGGGGGGAGCGGGGCGGCGGGGGCAGACCGTTTTCCTGCGGGGGGCAGGAGTGGCCCAGGAGCTGGAGAGGCTGAGCTGGTCGGGGGCGGCCGCGCTGAGGGTCTGCGAGGGGGGATTCGACTCGGACGTGACGGAGAGCAGCTCCGGGGGGGAGTCGGACGCCGAGGAGGAGGAGCTGAGCCGGGCGGAGACGGAGCAGAGGCACACACCGCTGTGAGACCCGGGCGCTCGCCCCCCAATATGCATCACCGCGACCCCTACCGGGGACAACCCCACATCCTGACCACCCCCCCCCCCCCCCCACATCCTGACCTGGGACCCCCTTCCCCCCCACATCCTGGGCTGGGACCCCCTCCCCCCCCCACATCCTGGGCTGGGACCCCCTCCCCCCCCCCCACATCCTGACCTGGGACCTCCTCCACCCCCCCCCCATATCCTGACCTGGGACCTCCTCCCCCCCCCCCCCCCACATCCTGACCTGGGACCTCCTCCCCCCCCCCTCATCCTGACCTGGGACCTCCTCCCCCCCCCCCCACATCCTGACCTGTGACCTCCTTCCCCCCCCCCCCCCACATCCTGACCTGGACCTCCTCCCCCCCCCACATCCTGGGCTGGGACCCTCCCCCCCCCCAAATCCTGACCTGGGACCTCCTCCCCTCCCCCCCCCCCCCCCCCCAAATCCTGACCTGGGACCTCCTCCCCCCCCCCCCCCCCCACATCCTGACCTGGGACCTCCCTCTCCCCCCCCCCCCCCCCCCCCACATCCTGACCTGGGACCTCCCCCCCCCCCACATCCTGACCTGGGACCTCCCCCCCCCCCCACATCCTAACCACCCCCCCCCCCCACATCCTGACCTGGGACCTCCTCCCCCCCCCCCACATCCTGACCTGGGACCTCCTCTCCCCCCCTCCTCCCCCCACATCCTGACCTGGGACCTCCACTCTCCCCCCCCCCCCCCCACATCCTGACCTGGGACCTCCTCTCTCCCCCCCCCCCCCCCCCACATCCTGACCTGGGACCTCCTCTCTCCCCCCCCCCCCCCCACATCCTGACCTGGGACCTCCTCTCCTCCCCCGCCCCCCACATCCTGACCTGGGACCCTCCTCTCTCCCCCCCTCCCCCCCCCCCACATCCTGACCTGGGACCTCCTCCCCTCCCCCCCCCCCACATCCTGACCTGGGACCTCCTCCCCACCCCCACCACATCCTTACCTGGGACCTCCTCTCCCCCCCCCCCCCACATCCTGACCTGGGACCTCCTCTCCCCCCCCCCCCCCCCGACATCCTGACCTGGGACCTCCCCCCCCCCCACATCCTGACCTGGGACCTCCTCCCTCCAAATATATATATTTGCCCCCCCAGGCAGACATAGTGTGTGTGATATATATTATATATTTGCCCCCCCAGGCAGACATAGTGTGTGATATATATATATTTGCCCCCCCAGGCAGACATAGTGTGTGTGATATATATATTTGCCCCCCCAGGCAGACGTAGTGTGTGTGTGATATATATATATTTGCCCCCCCAGGCAGACATAGTGTGTGTGAGATATATATATATATATATATTTGCCCCCCCAGGCAGACATAGTGTGTGTGATATATATTTATTTGCCCCCCCAGGCAGACATAGTGTGTGTGATATATATATATTTGCCCCCCCAGGCAGACATAGTGTGTGATATATATATATTTGCCCCCCCAGGCAGACATAGTGTGTGATATATATATATTTGCCCCCCCAGGCAGACATAGTGTGTGTGATATATATATTTGCCCCCCCAGGCAGACGTAGTGTGTGTGTGATATATATATATTTGCCCCCCCAGGCAGACATAGTGTGTGTGAGATATATATATATATATATATTTGCCCCCCCAGGCAGACATAGTGTGTGTGATATATATTTATTTGCCCCCCCAGGCAGACATAGTGTGTGTGATATATATATATTTGCCCCCCCAGGCAGACATAGTGTGTGATATATATATATTTGCCCCCCCAGGCAGACATAGTGTGTGATATATATATATTTGCCCCCCCAGGCAGACATAGTGTGTGATATATATATATTTGCCCCCCCAGGCAGACATAATGTGTGATATATATATATTTGCCATTTATACCTTCGCAGCAAAATATCCTTATGGTTGAAAAGTCAAAAGTTAATTACCGAGTTGTTAATTTGTGAAGTGATGTTAATGGGGCAGGTCGGCAGTGCGGGCAGTTGTGTATGCAGTGCGGGCAGTGTGTACGGGCGGTGGGTACAGGCAGTGTATATGCAGTGCGGGCGGCGGGTACGGGCAGTGTATATGCAGTGCGGGCAGTGTACGGGCGGCGGGTGCAGGCAGTGTAAATGTAGTGCGGGCGGCGGGTACGGGCAGTGTACGGGCGGCGGGTACAGGCAGTGTATATGCAGTGCGGGCAGTGTACGGGCGGTGGGTACAGGCAGTGTATATGCAGTGCGGGCGGCGGGTACGGGCAGTGTACGGGCGGCGGGTACAGGCAGTGTATATGCAGTGCGGGCAGTGTACGGGCAGCGGGTACAGGCAGTGTATATGCAGTGCGGGCAGTGTACGGGCGGTGGGTACAGGCAGTGTATATGCAGTGCGGGCAGTGTACGGGCGGCGGGTACAGGCAGTGTATATGCAGTGCGGGCAGTGTACGGGCGGCGGGTACAGGCAGTGTACGGGCGGTGGGTACAGGCAGTGTACGGGCGGCGGGTACAGGCAGTGTATATGCAGTGCGGGCAGTGTACGGGCGACAGGTACAGACAGTGTACGGGCGGTGGGTACAGGCAGTGTATATGCAGTGCGGGCAGTGTACGGGCGGCGGGTACAGGCAGTGTACGGGCGGTGGGTACAGGCAGTGTATATGCAGTGCGGGCAGTGTACGGGCGGTGGGTGCAGGCAGTGTATATGCAGTGCAGGCAGTGTAAGGGCAGTGGGTGCAGGCAGTGTATATGCAGTGCAAGCAGTGTACGGGCGGTGGGTGCAGGCAGTGTATATGCAGTGCAGGCAGTGTAAGGGGGCGGTGGGTGCAGCAGTGTATATGCAGTGCAGGCAGTGTAAGGGCGATGGGTGCAGGCAGTGTATATGCAATGCAGGCAGTGTACGGGCGGTGGGTGCAGGCAGTGTATATGCAGTGCAGGCAGTGTAAGGGCGGTGGGTGCAGGCAGTGTATATGCAGTGCAGGCAGTGTAAGGGCGATGGGTGCAGGCAGTGTATATGCAATGCAGGCAGTGTACGGGCGGTGGGTGCAGGCAGTGTATATGCAGTGCAGGCAGTGTAAGGGCGATGGGTGCAGGCAGTGTATATGCAATGCGGGCGGTGGGTGCAGGCAGTGTATATGCAGTGCGGGCAGTGTACGGGCGGTGGGTGCAGGCAGTGTATATGCAGTGCAGGCAGTGTAAGGGCGGTGGGTGCAGGCAGTGTATATGCAGTTCGGGCTGTGTATGTGCGCTGGGTACAGGCAGTGTACGGGCGGTGGGTGCAGGCAGTGTATATGCAGTGTAAGGGCGGTGGGTGCAGGCAGTGTATATGCATTGCAGGGCAGTGTAAGGGCGATGGGTGCAGGCAGTGTATATTCAGTTCGGGCTGTGTATGTGCGGTGGGTACAGGCAGTGTATATGCAATACTGGCAGTGTATATGCAGTGCGGGCGGTGGGTGCAGGCAGTGTATATGCAGTGCGGGCAGTGTACGGGCGGTGGGTGCAAGCAGTGTATATGCAGTGCAGGCAGTGTATATGCAGTGCAGGAAGTGTACGGGCGTGGGTGCAGGCAGTGTATATGCAGTGCGGGCAGTGTACAGGCGATTGGTACAGGCAGTATATGCAGTGCAGCCTGTGGGTTCGGGCAGTGTATGGGCGGTGTTTGCGGGCAGTGTATATGCAGTGCGGATAGTGTATATGCAGCGCGGGCAGTGTATGGGCGCTGAGTGTGGGCAGTGTACGGGCGCTGGGTGCAGGCAGTGCGGGCAGTGTATATGCAGTGCGGGCAGGGTAAGGGCGGTGGGTACGGGCAGTGTATATGCAGTGCGGGCAGTGTTCGGCGCTGGGTGCGGGCAGTGTATATGCAGTGCGGGCAGTTGGTATAGGCAGTGTATATGTAATGCGGGCGGTGGGTGCTGGCAGTGTATATGCAGTGCGGGCGCTGGGTGCAGGCAGTGTATATGCAGTGTACGGGCGCTGGGTGCAGGCAGTGCGGGTAATGTAAATGCAGTGCGGGCAGTGTACAGGCGCTGGGTGCGGGCAGTGTATATGCAGTGCGGGCAGTGGTACGGGTGGCTGGCGCGGGCTGTGTATATGCAGTGCGGGCAGTGTACGGGTGCTGGGTGTGGGCAGTTTATATGCAGTGCGGGCAGTATGGGTGCACGCAGTGTATATGCAGTGCGGGCAGTGTACGGGTGCTGGGTGCGGGCTGTGTATATGTATGCGGGTAGTGTACGGGTGCTGGGTGCAGGCAGTGTATATGCAGTGTACGGGCGGTGGGTGCAGGCAGTGTATATGCAGTGTGGGCAGTTTATATGCAGTGCGGGCAGTATGGGTGCACGCAGTGTATATGCAATGCGGCAATGTACGGCGCTGGGTGCAGAAAGTGTAAGGGCGGTGGGTGCTGGCAGTGTATATGCAGTGCGGGCAGTGTATATGCAGTGCGGGCAGTGTATATGCAGTGCGGGCAGTGTATATGCAGTGCGGGCAGTGTATATGCAGTGCGGGCAGTGTAAGGGCGGTGGGTGCGGACAGTGTAAGGGCGGTGGTTCGGGCAGTGTATATGCAGTACGGACAGTGTATATGCAGTGCGGACAGTGTATATGCAGTGCGGACAGTGTACGTGTGGTGGGTGCAGACAATGTATATGCAGTGCATGCAGCGTACAGGCACTGGGTGCGGGCAGTGTATATGCAGTGCGGGCAGTGTACGGGTGCTGGGTGCGAGCTGTGTATATGCAGTGCGGGCAGTGTATATGCAGTGCGGACAGTGTATGGTTGCAGGCAGTGTATATGCAGTGCGGGCAGTGTACGGGCGCTGGGTGCAGAAAGTGTAAGGGCGGTAGGTGCGGGCAGTGCATATGCAGTGCGGGCAGTGTATATGCAGTGCGGGCAGTGTATATGCAGTGCGGGCGGTGTAAGGGCGGTGGGTGCGGGCAGTGTATATGCAGTACGGACAGCGTATATGCAGTGCGGACAGTGTATATGCAGTTCGGACATTGTACGTGTGGTGGGTGCAGACAATGTATATGCAGTGCATGCAGCGTACGGGCACTGGGTGCGGGCAGTGTATATGCAGTGCGGGCAGTGTACGGGTGCTGGTTGCGGGCTGTGTATATGCAGTGCGGGCAGTGTATGGTTGCAGGCAGTGTATATGCAGTGCGGGCAGTGTACGTTCGCTGGGTGCAGAAAGTGTAAGGGCGGTAGGTGCAGGCAGTGTATATGCAGTGCGGGCAGTGTATATGCAGTGTATATGCAGTGCGGGCAGTGTATATGCAGTGCGGGCAGTGTATGCAGTGCGGGCAGTGTATATGCAGTGCGGGCAGTGTAAGGGCGGTGGGTGCGGGCAGTGTAAGGGCGGTGGGTTCGGGCAGTGTATATGCAGTACGGACAGCGTATATGCAGTGCGGACATTGTACGTGTGGTGGGTGCAGACAATGTATATGCAGTGCATGCAGCGTACGGGCACTGGGTGCGAGCAGTGTATATGCAGTGCGGGCAGTGTACGGGTGCTGGGTGCGGGCTGTATATATGAAGTGCGGGCAGTGTATATGCAGTGCGGACAGTGTATGGTTGCAGGCAGTGTATATGCAGTACGGGCAGTGTACGGGCGCTGGGTGCAGAAAGTGTAAGGGCGGTAGGTGCGGGCAGTGTATATGCAGTGCGGGCAGTGTATATGCAGTGCGGGCAGTGTATATGCAGTGTACGTGCGGTGGGTGCAGGCAGTGTATATGCAGTGTACTGGTAGTGTATATGCAGTGTACGGGCGCTGGGTGCAGAAAGTGTAAGGGCGGTGGGTGCGGGCAGTGTATATGCAGTGTACGGGCGGTGGGTACGGGCGGTGGGTGCAGGCAGTGTATATGCAGTGTGGACAGTTTATATGCAGTGTGGGCAGTATGGGTGCAGGCAGTGTATATGCAATGCGGGCAATGTACGGGCGGTGGGTGCAGGCAGTGTATATGCAGTGCGGGCAGTGTATATGCAGTGCGGGCAGTGTAAGGGCGGTGGGTGCGGGCAGTGTAAGGGCTGTGGGTGCGGGCAGTGTATATGCAGTACGGACAGCGTATGTGCAGTGCGGACATTGTACGGGTGGTGGGTGCAGGCAATTTATATGCAGTGCATGCAGTGTACGGGCGCTGGGTGCGGGCAGTGTATATGCAGTGCGGGCAGTGTACGGGTGCTGGGTGCGGGCAGTGTATATGCAGTGCCGGCAGTGTATATGCAGTGCGGGTAGTGTATGGGTGCAGGCAGTGTATATGCAGTGCGGGCAGTGTACGGGTGCTGGGTGCGGGCAGTGCGGGCAGTGTATATGTAGTGCGGGCAGTGTACGGGTGCAGGCAGTGTATATGCAGTGCGGGCAGTGTACGGGCGCTGGGTGCAGGCAGTGTATATGCTGTGCGGGCAGTGTACGGGCGCTGGGTGCAGGCAGTGTATATGCTGTGCGGGCAGTGTATATGCAGTGCGGGCAGTGTATATGCAGTGTACGGGCGGTGGGTGCAGGCAGTGTACGGGCGGTGGGTGCAGGCAGTGTATATGCAGTGTGGGCAGTGTATATGCAGTACGGACATTGTACGTGTGGTGGGTGCAGACAATGTATATGCAGTGCATGCAGCGTACTGGCACTGGGTGCGAGCAGTGTATATGCAGTGCGGGCAGTGTACGGGTGCTGGGTGCGGGCTGTGTATATGCAGTGCGGGCAGTGTATATGCAGTGCGGACAGTGTATGGTTGCAGGCAGTGTATATGCAGTACGGGCAGTGTACGGGCGCTTTGTGCAGAAAGTGTAAGGGCGGTAGGTGCGGGCAGTGTATATGCAGTGCGGGCAGTGTATATGCAGTGTACGTGCGGTGGGTGCAGGCAGTGTATATGCAGTGTACGGGCAGTGTATATGCCGTGTACGGGCGCTGGGTGCAGAAAGTGTAAGGGCGGTGGGTGCGGGCAGTGTATATGCAGTGTACGGGCGGTGGGTACGGGCGGTGGGTGCAGGCAGTGTATATGCAGTGTGGACAGTTTATATGCAGTGTGGGCAGTATGGGTGCAGGCAGTGTATATGCAGTGTACGGGCGCTGGGTGCAGAAAGTGTAAGGGCGGTGGGTGCGGGCAGTGTATATGCAGTGTACGGGCGGTGGGTGCAGGCAGTGTATATGCAGTGTGGACAGTTTATATGCCGTGTGGGCAGTATGGGTGCAGGCAGTGTATATGCAATGCGGGCAAGGTACGGGCGGTGGGTGCAGGCAGTGTATATGCAGTGCGGGCAGTGTATATGCAGTGCGGGCGGTGGGTGCGGGCAGTGTAAGGGCGGTGGGTGCGGGCAGTGTATATGCAGTACGGACAGCGTATATGCAGTGCGGACATTGTACGGGTGGTGGGTGCAGGCAATGTATATGCAGTGCATGCAGTGTACGGGCGCTGGGTGCGGGCAGTGTATATGCAGTGCGGGCAGTGTACGGGTGCTGGGTGCGGGCAGTGTATATGCAGTGCCGGCAGTGTATATGCAGTGCGGGTAGTGTATGGGTGCAGGCAGTGTATATGTAGTGCGGGCAGTGTACGGGTGCTGGGTGCGGGCAGTGCGGGCAGTGTATATGTAGTGCGGACAGTGTACGGGTGCAGGCAGTGTATATGCAGTGCGGGCAGTGTATATGCAGTGCGGGTAGTGTATGGGTGCAGGCAGTGTATATGCAGTGCGGGTAGTGTATGGGTGCTGGGTGCGGGCTGTGTATATGTAGTGCGGGCAGTGTACGGGTGCAGGCAGTGTATATGCAGTGCGGGCAGTGTACGGGCGCTGGGTGCAGGCAGTGTATATGCTGTGCGGGCAGTGTATGGTTGCAGGCAGTGTATATGCAGTGCGGGCAGTGTACGTTCGCTGGGTGCAGAAAGTGTAAGGGCGGTAGGTGCAGGCAGTGTATATGCAGTGCGGGCAGTGTATATGCAGTGTATATGCAGTGCGGGCAGTGTATATGCAGTGCGGGCAGTGTATGCAGTGCGGGCAGTGTATATGCAGTGCGGGCAGTGTAAGGGCGGTGGGTGCGGGCAGTGTAAGGGCGGTGGGTTCGGGCAGTGTATATGCAGTACGGACAGCGTATATGCAGTGCGGACATTGTACGTGTGGTGGGTGCAGACAATGTATATGCAGTGCATGCAGCGTACGGGCACTGGGTGCGAGCAGTGTATATGCAGTGCGGGCAGTGTACGGGTGCTGGGTGCGGGCTGTATATATGAAGTGCGGGCAGTGTATATGCAGTGCGGACAGTGTATGGTTGCAGGCAGTGTATATGCAGTACGGGCAGTGTACGGGCGCTGGGTGCAGAAAGTGTAAGGGCGGTAGGTGCGGGCAGTGTATATGCAGTGCGGGCAGTGTATATGCAGTGCGGGCAGTGTATATGCAGTGTACGTGCGGTGGGTGCAGGCAGTGTATATGCAGTGTACTGGTAGTGTATATGCAGTGTACGGGCGCTGGGTGCAGAAAGTGTAAGGGCGGTGGGTGCGGGCAGTGTATATGCAGTGTACGGGCGGTGGGTACGGGCGGTGGGTGCAGGCAGTGTATATGCAGTGTGGACAGTTTATATGCAGTGTGGGCAGTATGGGTGCAGGCAGTGTATATGCAATGCGGGCAATGTACGGGCGGTGGGTGCAGGCAGTGTATATGCAGTGCGGGCAGTGTATATGCAGTGCGGGCAGTGTAAGGGCGGTGGGTGCGGGCAGTGTAAGGGCTGTGGGTGCGGGCAGTGTATATGCAGTACGGACAGCGTATGTGCAGTGCGGACATTGTACGGGTGGTGGGTGCAGGCAATTTATATGCAGTGCATGCAGTGTACGGGCGCTGGGTGCGGGCAGTGTATATGCAGTGCGGGCAGTGTACGGGTGCTGGGTGCGGGCAGTGTATATGCAGTGCCGGCAGTGTATATGCAGTGCGGGTAGTGTATGGGTGCAGGCAGTGTATATGCAGTGCGGGCAGTGTACGGGTGCTGGGTGCGGGCAGTGTATATGTAGTGCGGGCAGTGTACGGGTGCAGGCAGTGTATATGCAGTGCGGGCAGTGTACGGGCGCTGGGTGCAGGCAGTGTATATGCTGTGCGGGCAGTGTACGGGCGCTGGGTGCAGGCAGTGTATATGCTGTGCGGGCAGTGTATATGCAGTGCGGGCAGTGTATATGCAGTGTACGGGCGGTGGGTGCAGGCAGTGTACGGGCGGTGGGTGCAGGCAGTGTATATGCAGTGTGGGCAGTGTATATGCAGTACGGACATTGTACGTGTGGTGGGTGCAGACAATGTATATGCAGTGCATGCAGCGTACTGGCACTGGGTGCGAGCAGTGTATATGCAGTGCGGGCAGTGTACGGGTGCTGGGTGCGGGCTGTGTATATGCAGTGCGGGCAGTGTATATGCAGTGCGGACAGTGTATGGTTGCAGGCAGTGTATATGCAGTACGGGCAGTGTACGGGCGCTTTGTGCAGAAAGTGTAAGGGCGGTAGGTGCGGGCAGTGTATATGCAGTGCGGGCAGTGTATATGCAGTGTACGTGCGGTGGGTGCAGGCAGTGTATATGCAGTGTACGGGCAGTGTATATGCCGTGTACGGGCGCTGGGTGCAGAAAGTGTAAGGGCGGTGGGTGCGGGCAGTGTATATGCAGTGTACGGGCGGTGGGTACGGGCGGTGGGTGCAGGCAGTGTATATGCAGTGTGGACAGTTTATATGCAGTGTGGGCAGTATGGGTGCAGGCAGTGTATATGCAGTGTACGGGCGCTGGGTGCAGAAAGTGTAAGGGCGGTGGGTGCGGGCAGTGTATATGCAGTGTACGGGCGGTGGGTGCAGGCAGTGTATATGCAGTGTGGACAGTTTATATGCCGTGTGGGCAGTATGGGTGCAGGCAGTGTATATGCAATGCGGGCAAGGTACGGGCGGTGGGTGCAGGCAGTGTATATGCAGTGCGGGCAGTGTATATGCAGTGCGGGCGGTGGGTGCGGGCAGTGTAAGGGCGGTGGGTGCGGGCAGTGTATATGCAGTACGGACAGCGTATATGCAGTGCGGACATTGTACGGGTGGTGGGTGCAGGCAATGTATATGCAGTGCATGCAGTGTACGGGCGCTGGGTGCGGGCAGTGTATATGCAGTGCGGGCAGTGTACGGGTGCTGGGTGCGGGCAGTGTATATGCAGTGCCGGCAGTGTATATGCAGTGCGGGTAGTGTATGGGTGCAGGCAGTGTATATGTAGTGCGGGCAGTGTACGGGTGCTGGGTGCGGGCAGTGTATATGCAGTGCGGGCAGTGTATATGCAGTGCGGGTAGTGTATGGGTGCAGGCAGTGTATATGCAGTGCGGGTAGTGTATGGGTGCTGGGTGCGGGCTGTGTATATGTAGTGCGGGCAGTGTACGGGTGCAGGCAGTGTATATGCAGTGCGGGCAGTGTACGGGCGCTGGGTGCAGGCAGTGTATATGCTGTGCGGGCAGTGTACGGGCGCTGGGTGCAGGCAGTGTATATGCTGTGCGGGCAGTGTACGGGCGGTGGGTGCAGGCAGTGTATATGCAGTGTGGGCAGTTTATATGCAGTGTGGGCAGTTTATATGCAGTGCGGGCAGTATGGGTGCAGGCAGTGTATATGCAGTGCGGGCAATGTACGGGCGCTGCGTGCAGAAAGTGTAAGGGCGGTGGGTGCGGGCAGTGTATTTGCAGTGCGGGCAGTGTATTTGCAGTGCGGGCAGTGTATATGCAGTGCGGGCAGTGTAAGGGCGGTGGGTGCGGGCAGTGTATATGCAGTGCGGGCAGTGTATATGCAGTGCGTGCAGTGTAAGGGCGGTGGGTGCGGGCAGTGTAAGGGCGGTGGGTTCGGGCAGTGTATATGCAGTGCGGACAGCGTATATGCAGTGCGGACAGTGTATATGCAGTGCGGACATTGTACGGGTGGTGGGTGCAGGCAATGTATATGCAGTGCATGCAGTGTACGGGCGCTGGGTGCGGGAAGTGTATATGCAGTGCGGTCAGTGTACGGGTGCTGGGTGCGGGCTGTGTATATGCAGTGCGGGCAGTGTATATGCAGTGCGGACAGTGTATGGTTGCAGGCAGTGTATATGCAGTGCGGGCAGTGTACGGGCGCTGGGTGCAGAAAGTGTAAGGGCGGTGTGTGCGGGCAGTGTATATGCAGTGCGGGCAGTGTATATGCAATGCGGGCAGTGTATATGCAGTGTACGGGCGGTGGGTGCGGGCTGTGTATATGCAGTGCGGACAGTGTATGGGTGCAGGCAGTGTATATGCAGTGCGGGCAGTGTACGGGCGCTGGGTGCAGAAAGTGTAAGGGCGGTGGGTGCGGGCTGTGTATATGCAGTGCGGGCAGTGTACGGGTGCTGGGTGCGGGCAGTGTATATGCAGTGCGGACAGTGTATGGGTGCAGGCAGTGTATATGCAGAGCGGGCAGTGTACGGGTGCTGGGTGCGGGCTGTGTATATGCAGTGCGGGCAGTGTACGGGTGCTGGGTACGGGCAGTGTATATGCAGTGCGGGCAGTGTACGGGCGGTGGGTGCAGGCAGTGTACGGGCGGTGGGTGCGGGGAATGTATATGCAGTGCGGACAGTGTATATGCAGTGCAGACATTGTACGGGCGGTGGGTGCAGGCAGTGTATATGCAGTGCGGACATTGTACGGGCGGTGGGTGCAGGCAGTGTATCTTCAGTGCGGGCAGTGTACGGGCGGTGGGTGTAGGCAGTGTACAGGCGGTGGGTGCAGGCAGTGTATACGCAGTGCGGGCAGTGTACAGGCGGTGGGTGCAGGCAGTGTACAGGCGGTGGGTGCAGGCAGTGTATATGCAGTGCGGGCAGTGTATATGCAGTGCGGGCAGTGTACGGGCGGTGGGTGCAGGCAGTGTATATGCAGTGCGGGCAGTGTATGGGCGGTGGGTGCAGGCAGTGTACAGGCGGTGGGTGCAGGCAGTGTATATGCAGTGCGGGCAGTGTACGGGCGGTGGGTGCAGGCAGTGTACGGGCGGTGGGTGCAGGCAGTGTATATGCAGTGCGGGCAGTGTACGGGCGGTGGGTGCAGGCAGTGTATATGCAGTGCGGGCAGTGTATGGGCGGTGGGTGCAGGCAGTGTACAGGCGGTGGGTGCAGGCAGTGTATATGCAGTGCGGGCAGTGTACGGGCGGTGGGTGCAGGCAGTGTACGGGCGGTGGGTGCAGGCAGTGTATATGCAGTGCGGGCAGTGTACGGGCGGTGGGTGCAGGCAGTGTATATGCAGTGCGGGCAGTGTACGGGCGGTGAGTGCGGGCAGTGTACGGGCGGTGAGTGCAGGCAGTGTGTATGCAGTGTACGGGCGGGCAGTGTACGGGCGGTGGGTGCAGGCAGTGTATATGCAGTGCGGGCAGTGTACGGGCGGTGGGTGCAGGCAGTGTATATGCAGTGCGGGCAGTGTACGGGCGCTGGGTGCGGGCAGTGTACGGGCGGGGGGTGCAGGCAGTGTACAGGCGGTGGGTGCAGGTAGTGTACAGGCGGTGGGTGCAGACAGTGTATATGCAGTGCGGGCAGTGTACAGGCGGTGGGGGCAGGCAGTGTACGGGCGGTGGGTGCAGGCAGTGTACGGGCGGTGGGTGCAGGCAGTGTACAGGAGGTGGGTGCAGGCAGTGTATATGCAGTGCGGGCAGTGTACAGGCGGTGGGTGCAGGCAGTGTATATGCAGTGCGGGCAGTGTACAGGCGGTGGGTGCAGGCAGTGTATATGCAGTGCGGGCAGTGTACAGGCGGTGGGTGCAGGCAGTGTATATGCAGTGCGGGCAGTGTACAGGCGGTGGGTGCAGGCAGTGTATATGCAGTGCGGGCAGTGTACGGGCGGTGAGTGCAGGCAGTGTACGGGCGGTGAGTGCAGGCAGTGTACGGGCGGTGGGTGCAGGCAGTGTATATGCAGTGCGGGCAGTGTACGGGCGGTGAGTGCAGGCAGTGTACGGGCGGTGGGTGCAGGCAGTGTATATGCAGTGCGGGCAGTGTACGGGCGGTGAGTGCAGGCAGTGTACGGGCGGTGGGTGCAGGCAGTGTATATGCAGTGCGGGCAGTGTACGGGCGGTGAGTGCAGGCAGTGTACGGGCGGTGGGTGCAGGCAGTGTATATGCAGTGCGGGCAGTGTACAGGCGGTGTACAGGCGGTGGGTGCAGGCAGTGTATATGCAGTGCGGCAGTGTACGGGCGGTGGGTGCAGGCAGTGTATATGCAGTGCGGGCAGTGTACGGGCGGTGGGTGCAGGCAGTGTACGGGCGGTGGGTGCAGGCAGTGTACGGGCGGTGAGTGCAGGCAGTGTACGGGCGGTGGGTGCAGGCAGTGTATATGCAGTGCGGGCAGTGTACGGGCGGTGGGTGCAGGCAGTGTATATGCAGTGCGGGCAGTGTACGGGCGGTGGGTGCAGGCAGTGTATATGCAGTGCGGGCAGTGTACGGGCGGTGGGTGCAGGCAGTGTATATGCAGTGCGGGCAGTGTACGGGCGGTGAGTGCAGGCAGTGTACGGGCGGTGGGTGCAGGCAGTGTATATGCAGTGCGGGCAGTGTACGGGCGGTGAGTGCAGGCAGTGTACGGGCGGTGGGTGCAGGCAGTGTATATGCAGTGTACGGGCGGTGGGTGCAGGCAGTGTATATGCAGTGCGGGCAGTGTACGGGCGGTGAGTGCAGGCAGTGTACGGGCGGTGGGTGCAGGCAGTGTATATGCAGTGCGGGCAGTGTACGGGCGGTGGGTGCAGGCAGTGTATATGCAGTGCGGGCAGTGTACGGACGGTGAGTGCAGGCAGTGTACGGGCGGTGGGTGCAGGCAGTGTATATGCAGTGCGGGCAGTGTACGGGCGGTGGGTGCAGGCAGTGTATATGCAGTGCGGGCAGTGTACGGGCGGTGAGTGCAGGCAGTGTACGGGCGGTGGGTGCAGGCAGTGTATATGCAGTGCGGGCAGTGTACGGGCGGTGGGTGCAGGCAGTGTATATGCAGTGCGGGCAGTGTACGGGCGGTGGGTGCAGGCAGTGTATATGCAGTGCGGGCAGTGTACGGGCGGTGGGTGCAGGCAGTGTATATGCAGTGCGGGCAGTGTACGGGCGGTGAGTGCAGGCAGTGTATATGCAGTGCGGGCAGTTTACGGGCGGTGGGTGCAGGCAGTGTATATGCAGTGCGGGCAGTGTACGGGCGGTGGGTGCAGGCAGTGTATATGCAGTGCGGGCAGTGTACGGGCGGTGGGTGCAGGCAGTGTATATGCAGTGCGGTCAGTGTACGGGCGGTGGGTGCAGGCAGTGTATATGCAGTGCGGGCAGTGTACGGGCGGTGGGTGCAGGCAGTGTATATGCAGTGCGGGCAGTGTACGGGCGGTGGGTGCAGGCAGTGTATATGCAGTGCGGGCAGTGTACGGGCGGTGGGTGCAGGCAGTGTATATGCAGTGCGGGCAGTGTACGGGCGGTGGGTGCAGGCAGTGTATATGCAGTGCGGGCAGTGTACGGGCGGTGAGTGCAGGCAGTGTACGGGCGGTGGGTGCAGGCAGTGTGTATGCAGTGCGGGCAGTGTACGGGCGGTGGGTGCAGGCAGTGTACGGGCGGTGGGTGCAGGCAGTGTATATGCAGTGCGGGCAGTGTACGGGCGGTGGGTGCAGGCAGTGTACGGGCGGTGGGTGCAGGCAGTGTGTATGCAGTGCGGGCAGTGTACGGGCGGTGAGTGCAGGCAGTGTACGGGCGGTGGGTGCAGGCAGTGTGTATGCAGTGCGGGCAGTGTACGGGCGGTGGGTGCAGGCAGTGTACGGGCGGTGGGTGCAGGCAGTGTATATGCAGTGCGGGCAGTGTACGGGCGGTGGGTGCAGGCAGTGTATATGCAGTGCGGGCAGTGTACGGGCGGTGAGTGCAGGCAGTGTACGGGCGGTGGGTGCAGGCAGTGTATATGCAGTGCGGGCAGTGTACGGGCGGTGGGTGCAGGCAGTGTGTATGCAGTGCGGGCAGTGTACGGGCGGTGAGTGCAGGCAGTGTACGGGCGGTGGGTGCAGGCAGTGTGTATGCAGTGCGGGCAGTGTACGGGCGGTGGGTGCAGGCAGTGTATATGCAGTGCGGGCAGTGTACGGGCGGTGGGTGCAGGCAGTGTATATGCAGTGCGGGCAGTGTACGGGCGGTGAGTGCAGGCAGTGTACGGGCGGTGGGTGCAGGCAGTGTATATGCAGTGCGGGCAGTGTACGGGCGGTGAGTGCAGGCAGTGTACGGGCGGTGGGTGCAGGCAGTGTATATGCAGTGCGGGCAGTGTACGGGCGGTGGGTGCAGGCAGTGTATATGCAGTGCGGGCAGTGTACGGGCGGTGAGTGCAGGCAGTGTACGGGCGGTGGGTGCAGGCAGTGTGTATGCAGTGCGGGCAGTGTACGGGCGGTGGGTGCAGGCAGTGTACGGGCGGTGGGTGCAGGCAGTGTATATGCAGTGCGGGCAGTGTACGGGCGGTGGGTGCAGGCAGTGTACGGGCGGTGGGTGCAGGCAGTGTATATGCAGTGCGGGCAGTGTACGGGCGGTGAGTGCAGGCAGTGTATATGCAGTGCGGGCAGTGGGTGCAGGCAGTGTATGCAGTGCGGGCAGTGTATGCAGTGCGGGCAGTGTACGGGCGGTGGGTGCAGGCAGTGTGTATGCAGTGCGGGCAGTGTACGGGCGGTGGGTGCAGGCAGTGTGTATGCAGTGCGGGCAGTGTACGGGCGGTGAGTGCAGGCAGTGTATATGCAGTGCGGGCAGTGTACGGGCGGTGAGTGCAGGCAGTGTATATGCAGTGCGGGCAGTGTACGGGCGGTGAGTGCAGGCAGTGTATATGCAGTGCGGGCAGTGTACGGGCGGTGAGTGCAGGCAGTGTATATGCAGTGCGGGCAGTGTACGGGCGGTGGGTACAGGCAGTGTATATGCAGAGTGCGGGCAGTGTACGGGCGGTGGGTGCAGGCAGTGTGTATGCAGTGCGGGCAGTGTACGGGCGGTGAGTGCAGGCAGTGTACGGGCGGTGGGTGCAGGCAGTGTGTATGCAGTGCGGGCAGTGTACGGGCGGTGAGTGCAGGCAGTGTACGGGCGGTGGGTGCAGGCAGTGTATATGCAGTGCGGGCAGTGTACGGGCGGTGGGTGCAGGCAGTGTGTATGCAGTGCGGGCAGTGTACGGGCGGTGGGTGCAGGCAGTGTGTATGCAGTGCGGGCAGTGTACGGGCGGTGGGTGCAGGCAGTGTGTATGCAGTGCGGGCAGTGTACGGGCGGTGGGTGCAGGCAGTGTACGGGCGGTGGGTGCAGGCAGTGTATATGCAGTGCGGGCAGTGTACGGGCGGTGAGTGCAGGCAGTGTATATGCAGTGCGGGCAGTGTACGGGCGGTGGGTGCAGGCAGTGTGTATGCAGTGCGGGCAGTGTACGGGCGGTGGGTGCAGGCAGTGTGTTTGCAGTGCGGGCAGTGTACGGGCGGTGGGTGCAGGCAGTGTGTATGCAGTGCGGGCAGTGTACGGGCGGTGAGTGCAGGCAGTGTACGGGCGGTGGGTGCAGGCAGTGTATATGCAGTGCGGGCAGTGTACGGGCGGTGGGTGCAGGCAGTGTGTATGCAGTGCGGGCAGTGTACGGGCGGTGAGTGCAGGCAGTGTACGGGCGGTGGGTGCAGGCAGTGTACGGGCGGTGGGTGCAGGCAGTGTACGGGCGGTGGGTGCAGGCAGTGTGTATGCAGTGCGGGCAGTGTACGGGCGGTGGGTGCAGGCAGTGTGTTTGCAGTGCGGGCAGTGTACGGGCGGTGGGTGCAGGCAGTGTGTATGCAGTGCGGGCAGTGTACGGGCGGTGAGTGCAGGCAGTGTACGGGCGGTGGGTGCAGGCAGTGTGTATGCAGTGCGGGCAGTGTAACGGGCGGTGGGTGCAGGCAGTGTGTATGCAGTGCGGGCAGTGTACGGGCGGTGGGTGCAGGCAGTGTGTTTGCAGTGCGGGCAGTGTACGGGCGGTGGGTGCAGGCAGTGTGTATGCAGTGCGGGCAGTGTACGGGCGGTGGGTGCAGGCAGTGTGTATGCAGTGCGGGCAGTGTACGGGCGGTGGGTGCAGGCAGTGTGTTTGCAGTGCGGGCAGTGTACGGGCGGTGGGTGCAGGCAGTGTACGGGCGGTGGGTGCAGGCAGTGTGTATGCAGTGCGGGCGGTGGGTGCAGGCAGTGTGTATGCAGTGCGGGCAGTGTACGGGCGGTGGGTGCAGGCAGTGTATATGCAGTGCGGGCAGTGTACGGGCGGTGGGTGCAGGCAGTGTGTATGCAGTGCGGGCAGTGTACGGGCGGTGGGTGCAGGCAGTGTATATGCAATGCAGGCAGTGTACGGGCGGTGGGTGCAGGCAGTGTATATGCAGTGCAGGCAGTGTAAGGGCGGTGGGTGCAGGCAGTGTATATGCAGTGCAGGCAGTGTAAGGGCGATGGGTGCAGGCAGTGTATATGCAATGCAGGCAGTGTACGGGCGGTGGGTGCAGGCAGTGTATATGCAGTGCAGGCAGTGTAAGGGCGATGGGTGCAGGCAGTGTATATGCAATGCGGGCGGTGGGTGCAGGCAGTGTATATGCAGTGCGGGCAGTGTACGGGCGGTGGGTGCAGGCAGTGTATATGCAGTGCGGGCAGTGTACGGGCGGTGAGTGCAGGCAGTGTATATGCAGTGCGGGCAGTGTACGGGCGGTGAGTGCAGGCAGTGTGTATGCAGTGCGGGCAGTGTACGGGCGGTGGGTGCAGGCAGTGTGTATGCAGTGCGGGCAGTGTACGGGCGGTGGGTGCAGGCAGTGTATGCAGTGCGGGCAGTGTATATGCAGTGCGGGCAGTGTACGGGCGGTGGGTGCAGGCAGTGTGTATGCAGTGCGGGCAGTGTACGGGCGGTGGGTGCAGGCAGTGTGTATGCAGTGCGGGCAGTGTACGGGCGGTGGGTGCAGGCAGTGTATATGCAGTGCGGGCAGTTTACGGGCGGTGGGTGCAGGCAGTGTGTATGCAGTGCGGGCAGTGTACGGGCGGTGGGTGCAGGCAGTGTGTATGCAGTGCGGGCAGTGTACGGGCGGTGGGTGCAGGCAGTGTGTATGCAGTGCGGGCAGTGTACGGGCGGTGGGTGCAGGCAGTGTGTATGCAGTGCGGGCAGTGTACGGGCGGTGGGTGCAGGCAGTGTGTATGCAGTGCGGGCAGTGTACGGGCGGTGGGTGCAGGCAGTGTGTATGCAGTGCGGGCAGTGTACGGGCGGTGGGTGCAGGCAGTGTATATGCAGTGCGGGCAGTGTACGGGCGGTGGGTGCAGGCAGTGTGTATGCAGTGCGGGCAGTGTACGGGCGGTGGGTGCAGGCAGTGTACGGGCGGTGGGTGCAGGCAGTGTGTATGCAGTGCGGGCAGTGTACGGGCGGTGGGTGCAGGCAGTGTACGGGCGGTGGGTGCAGGCAGTGTGTATGCAGTGCGGGCAGTGTACGGGCGGTGGGTGCAGGCAGTGTGTATGCAGTGCGGGCAGTGTACGGGCGGTGGGCACGGTAACATTGTGAGATTTCTGACGCTTGCTGTATATACCGCCGCTCGTTACTTCTCTGCATGAAGTGGATGCAGCACACGCAGCGGGGGGGGGGGGGGGGGGGTAGGGGGGGTCTCTGTACTTCAGGCTGGTCTGTCCCCGGGAGGCATGGTAACCGCCGCCCATTACCCCGGCGACCAATCAGAGAATCGGATTCCCTCCCATTCCGTGCATTCCTGGGTGTGCAGGAGGTTAACCCTCTCAGCGCCACGAGGGGACAGCGCCCAGATCTCCCCTCCTCCCTCCTCCCCCCCTCCTCCCTCCCCCCCTCCTCCCTCCCCCCCTCCCCTCTCCCTCCCCTCTCCCTCCCCCCCTCCTCCCTCCCTCCCCCCTCCTCCCTCCCCCCTCCTCCCTCCCCCCCTCCCCTCTCCCTCCCCTCTCCCTCCCCCCTCCTCCCTCCTCCCTCCCCCCTACCCCTCCTCCCTCCCCCCTCCCTCCCCCCCTCCTCCCTCCCTCCCCCCTCCCCTCTCCCTCCCCCCTCCTCCCCCCCTCCCCTCTCCCTCCCCTCTCCCTCCCCCTCCTCCCTCCCCCCTCCTCCCTCCCCCCTCTCCCTCCCCCCTCCTCCCTCCTCCCCTCTCCCTCCCCCCTCCCTCCCCCCTCCCTCCCCCCTCCCTCCCCCCTCCCTGCAGCCGGAGGCCTGTCCTGTGACAGGAAAGCGCTCGCTCATAGCACGCCTTCTCCATCCAGTGACACTGCTAACCCTTTCACTGCCAGTGCATGTAATGTGAGAGATCCCACTGTGACTGCCCGTGTCAGCTCTGACTGTGAGCGTGGGCCGGTCACATGATCTCCGTGTGTGTGTGTGTGTGTGTGTGTGTGTGTGTGTGTGTGTGTGTGTGTGTATGTACTGTGTGTGTGTGTGTGTCTGTGTCTGTGTATATGTATTGCATGTACTGTGTGTGTGTGTGTGTGTGTGTGTGTGTGTGTGTGTATATGTATTGTATGTACTGTGTGTGTGTGTGTGTGTGTGTGTATATATGTATTGTATGTACTGTGTGTGTGTGTATATGTATTGTATGTACTGTGTGTGTGTGTGTGTGTGTGTGTATATGTATTGTATGTACTGTGTGTGTGTATTGTATGTACTGTGTGAGTATTGTATGTACTGTGTGTGTGTGTATTGTATGTACTGTGTGAGTATTGTATGTACTGTATGTGTGTGTGTGTGTATTGTATGTACTGTGTGTGTGTGTGTGTGTGTGTGTATTGTATGTACTGTGTGAGTACTGTATGTGTGTGTGTATTGTATGTACTGTGTGAGTATTGTATGTATTGTATGTGTGTGTGTATTGTATGTACTGTGTGTGTGTGTGTGTGTGTGTGTGTGTGTGTGTGTGTGTGTATTGTATGTACTGTGTGAGTATTGTATGTACTGTATGTGTGTGTGTATTGTATGTACTGTGTGAGTATTGTATGTACTGTATGTGTGTGTGTGTATTGTATGTACTGTGTGTGTGTGTGTTGTGTATGTATTGTATGTACTGTGTGTGTGTGTATTGTATGTACTGTGTGAGTATTGTATGTACTGTATGTGTGTGTGTATTGTATGTACTGTGTGTGTGTGTGTGTGTGTGTGTGTGTATGTATTGTATGTACTGTGTGTGTGTGTGTATTGTATGTACTGTATGTGTGTGTGTATTGTACGTACTGTGTGTGTATTGTATGTACTGTGTGAGTATTGTATGTACTGTATGTGTGTGTGTGTGTGTGTGTATGTATTGTATGTACTGTGTGTGTGTGTGTATTGTATGTGTGTGTGTGTGTGTATTGTATGTACTGTGTGTGTGTGTATTGTATGTACTGTGTGTGTGTGTATTGTATGTACTGTGTGTGTGTGTATTGTATGTACTGTGTGAGTATTGTATGTACTGTATGTGTGTGTGTGTATTGTATGTACTGTGTGAGTATTGTATGTACTGTATGTGTGTGTGTATTGTATGTACTGTATGTGTGTGTGTATTGTATGTACTGTGTGAGTATTGTATGTACTGTATGTGTGTGTATTGTACGTACTGTGTGAGTATTGTATGTACTGTATGTGTGTGTGTGTATTGTATGTACTGTGTGAGTATTGTATGTACTGTATGTGTGTGTGTATTGTATGTACTGTGTGAGTATTGTATGTACTGTATGTGTGTGTGTATTGTATGTACTGTGTGAGTATTGTATGTACTGTATGTGTGTGTGTGTGTGTGTGTGTGTGTGTATTGTATGTACTGTGTGTGTGTGTATTGCACGAACTGTGTGTGTGTGTGTGTATTGTATGTACTGTGTGTGTGTGTGTGTGTGTGTGTATTGTATGTACTGTGTGTGTGTGTATTGTACGAACTGTGTGTGTATTGTACGAACTGTGTGTGTGTGTATTGTATGTAGTGTGTGTGTGTGTGTGTGTGTGTGTGTGTATACAGCCGCTTATCCCAGCAGTTCCACGGTACCTCCCCCCCCCACCCCCACACTGTCACTGTGTCACCCTGCGGGGGGAGGGACAGACTCCATGTCCCATAGCTCCCTTCTCCCTGTGTCACTGTGTCACCCTGCGGGGGGAGGGACAGACTCCATGTCCCATAGCTCCCTTCTCCCTGTGTCACTGTGTCACCCTGCGGGGGGGAGGGACAGTCTCCATGTCCCATAGCTCCCTCCTGTCTGTGTCACTGTGTCACCCTGCGGGGGAAGGGACAGACTCCATGTCCCATAGCTCCCTTCTGTCTGTGTCACTGTGTCACCCTGCGGGGGGGAGGGACAGTCTCCATGTCCCATAGCTCCCTTCTCCCCGTGTCACTGTGTCACCCTGCGGGGGGGAGGGACAGTCTCCATGTCCCATAGCTCCCTCCTGTCTGTGTCACTGTGTCACCCTGCGGGGGAAGGGACAGACTCCATGTCCCATAGCTCCCTTCTGTCTGTGTCACTGTGTCACCCTGCGGGGGGAGGGACAGACTCCATGTCCCATAGCTCCCTTCCTGTGTCACTGTGTCACTGTGTCACCCTGCGGGGGGAGGGACAGACTCCATGTCCCATAGCTCCCTTCTGTCTGTGTCACTGTGTCACCCTGCGGGGGGAGGGACAGACTCCATGTCCCATAGCTCCCTTCTGTCTGTGTCACTGTGTCACCCTGCGGGGGGAGGGACAGACTCCATGTCCCATAGCTCCCTTCTCCCTGTGTCACTGTGTCACCCTGCGGGGGGAGGGACAGGCTCCATGTCCCATAGCTCCCTTCTGTCTGTGTCACTGTGTCACCCTGCGGGGGGAGGGACAGACTCCATGTCCCATAGCTCCCTTCTGCCTGTGTCACTGTGTCACCCTGCGGGGGGAGGGACAGACTCCATGTCCCATAGCTCCCTTCTCCCTGTGTCACTGTGTCACCCTGCGGGGGGAGGGACAGACTCCATGTCCCATAGCTCCCTTCTGTCTGTGTCACTGTGTCACCCTGCGGGGGGGGGGACAGACTCCATGTCCCATAGCTCCCTTCTCCCTGTGTCACTGTGTCACCCTGCGGGGGGAGGGACAGACTCCATGTCCCATAGCTCCCTTCTCCCTGTGTCACTGTGTCACCCTGCGGGGGAAGGGACAGACTCCATGTCCCATAGCTCCCTTCTGTCTGTGTCACTGTGTCACCCTGCGGGGGGAGGGACAGACTCCATGTCCCATAGCTCCCTTCTCCTGTGCACTGTGTCACCCTGCGGGGGGAGGGACAGACTCCATGTCCCATAGCTCCCTTCTGTCTGTGTCACTGTGTCACCCTGCGGGGGGAGGGACAGACTCCATTTCCCATAGCTCCCTTCTGTCTGTGTCACTGTGTCACCCTGCGGGGGGAGGGACAGACTCCATGTCCCATAGCTCCCTTCTCCCTGTGTCACTGTGTCACCCTGCGGGGGGAGGGACAGACTCCATGTCCCATAGCTCCCTTCTCCCTGTGTCACTGTGTCACCCTGCGGGGGGAGGGACAGACTCCATGTCCCATAGCTCCCTTCTGTCTGTGTCACTGTGTCACCCTGCGGGGGGAGGGACAGACTCCATGTCCCATAGCTCCCTTCTGTCTGTGTCACTGTGTCACCCTGCGGGGGGAGGGACAGACTCCATGTCCCATAGCTCCCTTCTGTCTGTGTCACTGTGTCACCCTGCGGGGGGAGGGACAGACTCCATGTCCCATAGCTCCCTTGTCACTGTGTCACCCTGCGGGGGGAGGGACAGACTCCATGTCCCATAGCTCCCTTCTGCCTGTGTCACTGTGTCACCCTGCGGGGGGAGGGACAGACTCCATGTCCCATAGCTCCCTTCTCCCTGTGTCACTGTGTCACCCTGCGGGGGGAGGGACAGACTCCATGTCCCATAGCTCCCTTCTGTCTGTGTCACTGTGTCACCCTGCGGGGGGAGGGACAGACTCCATGTCCCATAGCTCCCTTCTCCCTGTGTCACTGTGTCACCCTGCGGGGGGAGGGACAGACTCCATGTCCCATAGCTCCCTTCTCCCTGTGTCACTGTGTCACCCTGCGGGGGAAGGGACAGACTCCATGTCCCATAGCTCCCTTCTGTCTGTGTCACTGTGTCACCCTGCGGGGGGAGGGACAGACTCCATGTCCCATAGCTCCCTTCTCCCTGTGCACTGTGTCACCCTGCGGGGGGAGGGACAGACTCCATGTCCCATAGCTCCCTTCTGTCTGTGTCACTGTGTCACCCTGCGGGGGGAGGGACAGACTCCATTTCCCATAGCTCCCTTCTGTCTGTGTCACTGTGTCACCCTGCGGGGGGAGGGACAGACTCCATGTCCCATAGCTCCCTTCTCCCTGTGTCACTGTGTCACCCTGCGGGGGGAGGGACAGACTCCATGTCCCATAGCTCCCTTCTCCCTGTGTCACTGTGTCACCCTGCGGGGGGAGGGACAGACTCCATGTCCCATAGCTCCCTTCTGTCTGTGTCACTGTGTCACCCTGCGGGGGAGGGACAGACTCCATGTCCCATAGCTCCCTTCTGTCTGTGTCACTGTGTCACCCTGCGGGGGGAGGGACAGACTCCATGTCCCATAGCTCCCTTCTCCCTGTGTCACTGTGTCACCCTGCGGGGGGAGGGACAGACTCCATGTCCCATAGCTCCCTTCTCCCTGTGTCACTGTGTCACCCTGCGGGGGGAGGGACAGACTCCATGTCCCATAGCTCCCTTGTCACTGTGTCACCCTGGGGGGGGAGGGACAGACTCCATGTCCCATAGCTCCCTTCTGTCTGTGTCACTGTGTCACCCTGCGGGGGGAGGGACAGACTCCATGTCCCATAGCTCCCTTCTGTCTGTGTCACTGTGTCACCCTGTCACCCTGCGGGGGAGGGACAGACTCCATGTCCCATAGCTCCCTTCTGTCTGTGTCACTGTGTCACCCTGCGGGGGGAGGGACAGACTCCATGTCCCATAGCTCCCTTCTCCCTGTGTCACTGTGTCACCCTGCGGGGGGAGTCCCAGACTCCATGTTCCATAGCTCCCTTCTGTCTGTGTCACTGTGTCACCCTGCGGGGGGAGGGACAGACTCCATGTCCCATAGCTCCCTTCTCCCTGTGTCACTGTGTCACCCTGCGGGGGGAGGGACAGACTCCATGTCCCATAGCTCCCTTCTCCCTGTGTCACTGTGTCACCCTGCGGGGGGAGGGACAGACTCCATGTCCCATAGCTCCCTTCTGTCTGTGTCACTGTGTCACCCTGCGGGGGGAGGGACAGACTCCATGTCCCATAGCTCCCTTCTCCCTGTGTCACTGTGTCACCCTGCGGGGGGAGGGACAGACTCCATGTCCCATAGCTCCCTTCTCCCTGTGTCACTGTGTCACCCTGCGGGGGGAGGGACAGACTCCATGTCCCATAGCTCCCTTCTGTCTGTGTCACTGTGTCACCCTGCGGGGGAGGGACAGACTCCATGTCCCATAGCTCCCTTCTGTCTGTGTCACTCTGTCACCCTGCGGGGGGAGGGACAGACTCCATGTCCCATAGCTCCCTTCTCCCTGTGTCACTGTGTCACCCTGCGGGGGGAGGGACAGACTCCATGTCCCATAGCTCCCTTCTCCCTGTGTCACTGTGTCACCCTGCGGGGGGAGGGACAGACTCCATGTCCCATAGCTCCCTTCTCCCTGTGTCACTGTGTCACCCTGCGGGGGGAGGGACAGACTCCATGTCCCATAGCTCCCTTCTGTCTGTGTCACTGTGTCACCCTGCGGGGGGAGGGACAGACTCCATGTCCCATAGCTCCCTTCTGTCTGTGTCACTGTGTCACCCTGCGGGGGAGGGACAGACTCCATGTCCCATAGCTCCCTTCTGTCTGTGTCACTCTGTCACTCTGCGGGGGGAGGGACAGACTCCATGTCCCATAGCTCCCTTCTGTCTGTGTCACTGTGTCACCCTGCGGGGGGAGGGACAGACTCCATGTCCCATAGCTCCCTTCTCCCTGTGTCACTGTGTCACCCTGCGGGGGGAGGGACAGGCTCCATGTCCCATAGCTCCCTTCTGTCTGTGTCACTGTGTCACCCTGCGGGGGGAGGGACAGACTCCATGTCCCATAGCTCCCTTCTGTCTGTGTCACTGTGTCACCCTGCGGGGGAGGGACAGACTCCATGTCCCATAGCTCCCTTCTGTCTGTGTCACTGTGTCACCCTGCGGGGGGAGGGACAGACTCCATGTCCCATAGCTCCCTTCTCCCTGTGTCACTGTGTCACCCTGCGGGGGGAGGGACAGACTCCATGTCCCATAGCTCCCTTGTCACTGTGTCACCCTGGGGGGGGAGGGACAGACTCCATGTCCCATAGCTCCCTTCTGTCTGTGTCACTGTGTCACCCTGCGGGGGGAGGGACAGACTCCATGTCCCATAGCTCCCTTCTGTCTGTGTCACTGTGTCACCCAGCGGGGGAGGGACAGACTCCATGTCCCATAGCTCCCTTCTGTCTGTGTCACTGTGTCACCCTGCGGGGGGAGGGACAGACTCCATGTCCCATAGCTCCCTTCTCCCTGTGTCACTGTGTCACCCTGCGGGGGGAGGGACAGACTCCATGTCCCATAGCTCCCTTCTGTCTGTGTCACTGTGTCACCCTGCGGGGGGAGGGACAGACTCCATGTCCCATAGCTCCCTTCTGTCTGTGTCACTGTGTCACCCTGCGGGGGGAGGGACAGACTCCATGTCCCATAGCTCCCTTCTGTCTGTGTCACTGTGTCACCCTGCGGGGGGAGGGACAGACTCCATGTCCCATAGCTCCCTTCTGTCTGTGTCACTGTGTCACCCTGCGGGGGGAGGGACAGACTCCATGTCCCATAGCTCCCTTCTCCCTGTGTCACTGTGTCACCCTGCGGGGGGAGGGACAGACTCCATGTCCCATAGCTCCCTTCTGTCTGTGTCACTGTGTCACCCTGCGGGGGGAGGGACAGACTCCATGTCCCATAGCTCCCTTCTCCCTGTGTCACTGTGTCACCCTGCGGGGGGAGGGACAGACTCCATGTCCCATAGCTCCCTTCTGTCTGTGTCACTGTGTCACCCTGCGGGGGGAGGGACAGACTCCATGTCCCATAGCTCCCTTCTGTCTGTGTCACTGTGTCACCCTGCGGGGGGAGGGACAGACTCCATGTCCCATAGCTCCCTTCTGTCTGTGTCACTGTGTCACCCTGCGGGGGAGGGACAGACTCCATGTCCCATAGCTCCCTTCTCCCTGTGTCACTGTGTCACCCTGCGGGGGGAGGGACAGGCTCCATGTCCCATAGCTCCCTTCTCCCTGTGTCACTGTGTCACCCTGCGGGGGGAGGGACAGACTCCATGTCCCATAGCTCCCTTCTGTCTGTGTCACTGTGTCACCCTGCGGGGGGAGGGACAGACTCCATGTCCCATAGCTCCCTTCTCCCTGTGTCACTGTGTCACCCTGCGGGGGGAGGGACAGACTCCATGTCCCATAGCTCCCTTCTCCCTGTGTCACTGTGTCACCCTGCGGGGGGAGGGACAGACTCCATGTCCCATAGCTCCCTTCTGTCTGTGTCACTGTGTCACCCTGCGGGGGGAAGGACAGACTCCATGTCCCATAGCTCCCTTCTGCCTGTGTCACTGTGTCACCCTGCGGGGGGAGGGACAGACTCCATGTCCCATAGCTCCCTTCTCCCTGTGTCACCCTGCGGGGGGAGGGACAGACTCCATGTCCCATAGCTCCCTTCTCCCTGTGTCACTGTGTCACCCTGCGGGGGGAGGGACAGACTCCATGTCCCATAGCTCCCTTCTCCCTGTGTCACTGTGTCACCCTGCGGGGGGAGGGACAGACTCCATGTCCCATAGCTCCCTTCTGTCTGTGTCACTGTGTCACCCTGCGGGGGGAGGGACAGACTCCATGTCCCATAGCTCCCTTCTCCCTGTGTCACTGTGTCACCCTGCGGGGGGAGGGACAGACTCCATGTCCCATAGCTCCCTTCTGTCTGTGTCACTGTGTCACCCTGCGGGGGGAGGGACAGACTCCATGTCCCATAGCTCCCTTCTGTCTGTGTCACTGTGTCACCCTGCGGGGGGAGGGACAGACTCCATGTCCCATAGCTCCCTTCTGTCTGTGTCACTGTGTCACCCTGCGGGGGGAGGGACAGACTCCATGTCCCATAGCTCCCTTCTGTCTGTGTCACTGTGTCACCCTGCAGGGGAGGGACAGACTCCATGTCCCATAGCTCCCTTCTGTCTGTGTCACTGTGTCACCCTGCGGGGGAGGGACAGACTCCATGTCCCATAGCTCCCTTCTCCCTGTGTCACTGTGTCACCCTGCGGGGGGAGGGACAGACTCCATGTCCCATAGCTCCCTTCTGTCTGTGTCACTGTGTCACCCTGCGGGGGGAGGGACAGACTCCATGTCCCATAGCTCCCTTCTGTCTGTGTCACTGTGTCACCCTGCGGGGGGAGGGACAGACTCCATGTCCCATAGCTCCCTTCTCCCTGTGTCACTGTGTCACCCTGCGGGGGGAGGGACAGACTCCATGTCCCATAGCTCCCTTCTGTCTGTGTCACTGTGTCACCCTGCGGGGGGAGGGACAGACTCCATGTCCCATAGCTCCCTTCTGTCTGTGTCACTGTGTCACCCTGCGGGGGAGGGACAGACTCCATGTCCCATAGCTCCCTTCTGTCTGTGTCACTGTGTCACCCTGCGGGGGGAGGGACAGACTCCATGTCCCATAGCTCCCTTCTGTCTGTGTCACTGTGTCACCCTGCGGGGGGAGGGACAGACTCCATGTCCCATAGCTCCCTTCTGTTTGTGTCACTGTGTCACCCTGCGGGGGGAGGGACAGACTCCATGTCCCATAGCTCCCTTCTGTCTGTGTCACTGTGTCACCCTGCGGGGGGAGGGACAGACTCCATGTCCCATAGCTCCCTTCTGTCTGTGTCACTGTGTCACCCTGCGGGGGAGGGACAGACTCCATGTCCCATAGCTCCCTTCTGTCTGTGTCACTGTGTCACCCTGCGGGGGGAGGGACAGACTCCATGTCCCATAGCTCCCTTCTCCCTGTGTCACTGTGTCACCCTGCGGGGGGAGGGACAGACTCCATGTCCCATAGCTCCCTTCTCCCTGTGTCACTGTGTCACCCTGCGGGGGGGGGGACAGACTCCATGTCCCATAGCTCCCTTCTGTCTGTGTCACTGTGTCACCCTGCGGGGGGAGGGATAGACTCCATGTCCCATAGCTCCCTTCTGTCTGTGTCACTGTGTCACCCTGCGGGGGAGGGACAGACTCCATGTCCCATAGCTCCCTTCTGTCTGTGTCACTGTGTCACCCTGCGGGGGGAGGGACAGACTCCATGTCCCATAGCTCCCTTCTCCCTGTGTCACTGTGTCACCCTGCGGGGGGAGGGACAGACCCCATGTCCCATAGCTACCTTCTGTCTGTGTCACTGTGTCACCCTGCGGGGGGAAGGACAGACTCCATGTCCCATAGCTCCCTTCTGCCTGTGTCACTGTGTCACCCTGCGGGGGGAGGGACAGACTCCATGTCCCATAGCTCCCTTCTGTCTGTGTCACTGTGTTACCCTGCGGGGGGAGGGACAGACTCCATGTCCCATAGCTCCCTTCTGCCTGTGTCACTGTGTCACCCTGCGGGGGGAGGGACAGACTCCATGTCCCATATCTCCCTTCTATCTGTGTCACTGTGTCACCCTGCGGGGGGAAGGACAGACTCCATGTCCCATAGCTCCCTTCTCCCTGTGTCACTGTGTCACCCTGCGGGGGGAGGGACAAACTCCATGTCCCATAGCGCCCTTCTGTCTGTGTCACCCTGCGGGGGGAGGGACAGACTCCATGTCCCATAGCTCCCTTCTGTCTGTGTCACTGTGTCACCGTGCGGGGGAGGGACAGACTCCATGTCCCATAGCTCCCTTTTCTCTGTGTCACTCTGCGGGGGGAGGGACAGACGCCATGTCCCATAGCTCCCTTCTCCCTGTGTCACTGTGTCACCCTGCGGGGGGAGGGACAGACTCCATGTCCCATAGCTCCCTTCTGTTTGTGTCACTGTGTCACCCTGCGGGGGGAGGGACAGACTCCATGTCCCATAGCCCCCTTCTCCCTTGTCACTGTGTCACCCTGCGGGGGGAGGGACAGACTCCATGTCCCATAGCTCCCTTCTCCCTGTGTCACTGTGTCACCCTGCAGGGGGGAGGGACAGACTCCATATCCCATAGCCCCCTTCTCCCTGTGTCACTGTGTCACCCTGCGGGGGGAGGGACAGACTCCATGTCCCATAGCTCCCTTCTGCCTGTGTTACTGTGTCACCCTGCAGGGGGGAGGGACAGACTCCATGTCCCATAGCTCCTTTCTCCCTGTGTCACCCTGCGGGGGGAGGGACAGACTCCATGTCCCATAGCTCCCTTCTGCCTGTGTCACTGTGTCACCCTGCGGGGGGAGGGACAGACTCCATGTCCCATATCTCTCTTCTGCCTGTGTCACTGTGTCACCATGCGGGTTAGGGACAGACTCCATGTCCCATAGCTCCCTTCTCACTGTGTCACCCTGCGGGGGGAGGGACTGACTCCGTGTCCCATAGCTCCCTTCTGTCTGTGTCACTGTGTCACCCTGCAGGGGGGAGGGACAGACTCCATGTCCCATAGCTCCCTTCTGTCTGTGTCACTGTATCACCCTGCAGGGGGAGGGACAGACTCCATGTCCCATAGCTCCCTTCTGTCCCTCCTAAGGGCAAAGTGTACTAATGGCAGTGACATGGTTAAGGGGTCAGTCCCTCCTAGGGGCAAAGTGTACTAATGGCAGTGACATGGTTAAGGGGTCAGTGCCTCCTAGGGGCAAAGTGTACTAATGGCAGCGACATGGTTAAGGGGTCAGTCCCTCCTAGGGGCAAAGTGTACTAATGGCAGTGACATGGTTAAGGGGTCAGTCCCTCCTAGGGGCAAAGTGTACTAATGGCAGTGACATGGTTATTAGGGGTCAGTCTCTCCTAGGGGCAAAGTGTACTAATGGCAGTGATATGGTTAAGGGGTCAGTGCCTCCTAGGGGCAAAGTGTACTAATGGCAGCGACATGGTTAAGGGGTCAGTCCCTCCTAGGGGCAAAGTGTACTAATGGCAGTGACATGGTTAAGGGGTCAGTCCCTCCTAGGGGCAAAGTGTACTAATGGCAGTGACATGGTTATTAGGGGTCAGTCTCTCCTAGGGGCAAAGTGTACTAATGGCAGTGACATGGTTAAGGGGTCAGTCCCTCCTAGGGGCAAAGTGTACTAATGGCAGTGACATGGTTAAGGGGTCAGTCCCTCCTAGGGGCAAAGTGTACTAATGGCAGTGACAGGGTTAAGGGGTCAGTGTCTCCTAGGGGCAAAGTGTACTAATGGCAGTGACAGGGTTAAGGGGTCAGTGTCTCCTAGGGGCAAAGTGTACTAATGGCAGTGACAGGGTTAAGGGGTCAGTCCCTCCTAGGGGCAAAGTGTACTAATGGCAGTGACAGGGTTAAGGGGTCAGTGTCTCCTAGGGGCAAAGTGTACTAATGGCAGTGACATGGTTAAGGGGTCAGTCCCTCCCAGGGGCAAAGTGTACTAATGGCAGTGACATGGTTAAGGGGTCAGTCCCTCCTAGGGGCAAAGTGTGCTAATGGCAGTGACATGGTTAAGGGATCAGTCCCTCCCAGGGGCAAAGTGTACTAATGGCAGTGACATGGTTAAGGGGTCAGTCCCTCTTAGGGGCAAAGTGTACTAATGGCAGTGACATGGTTATTAGGGGTCAGTCCCTCCTAGGGGCAAAGTGTACTAATGGCAGTGACATGGTTAAGGGGTCAGTCCCTCCTAGAGGCAAAGTGTACTAATGGCAGTGACATGGTTAAGGTGTCAGTCCCTCCTAGGGGCAAAGTGTACTAATGGCAGTGACATGGTTAAGGGGTCAGTCCCTCCTAGGGGCAAAGTGTACTAATGGCAGTGCATGGTTAAGGGGTCAGTCCCTCCTAGGGGCAAAGTGTACTAATGGCAGTGACATGTTTAAGGGGTCAGTCTCTCCTAGGGGCAAAGTGTACTAATGGCAGTGACATGGTTAAGGTGTCAGTCCCTCCTAGGGGCAAAGTGTACTAATGGCAGTGACATGGTTAAGGGGTCAGTCCCTCCTAGGGGCAAAGTGTACTAATGGCAGTGCATGGTTAAGGGGTCAGTCCCTCCTAGGGGCAAAGTGTACTAATGGCAGTGACATGGTTAAGGGGTCAGTCCCTCCTAGGGGCAAAGTGTACTAATGGCAGTGCATGGTTAAGGGGTCAGTCCCTCCTAGAGGCAAAGTGTACTGATGGCAGTGACATGGTTAAGGGGTCAGTCCCTCCCAGGGACAAAGGGTACTAATGGCAGTGACATGGTTAAGGGGTCAGTCTCTCCTAGGGGCAAAGTGTACTAATGGCAGTGACATGGTTAAGGGGTCAGTCTCTCCTAGGGGCAAAGTGTACTAATGGCAGTGACAGGGTTAAGGGGTCAGTGCCTCCTAGGGGCAAAGTGTACTAATGGCAGTGCATGGTTAATGGGTCAGTCCCTCCTATGGGCAAAGTGTACTAATGGCAGTGACATGGTTAAGGGGTCAGTCTCTCCTAGGGGCAAAGTGTGCTAATGGCAGTGACAGGGTTAAGGGGTCAGTGCCTCCTAGGGGCAAAGTGTACTAATGGCAGTGACATGGTTAATGGGTCAGTCCCTCCTATGGGCAAAGTGTACTAATGGCAGTGACATGGTTAAGGGGTCAGTCTCTCCTAGGGGCAAAGTGTACTAATGGCAGTGACAGGGTTAAGGGGTCAGTCTCTCCTAGGGGCAAAGTGTACTAATGGCAGTGCATGGTTAAGGGGTCAGTCCCTCCTAGGGGCAAAGTGTACTAATGGCAGTGACATGGTTAAGGGGTCAGTCTCTCCTAGGGGCAAAGTGTGCTAATGGCAGTGACATGGTTAAGGGGTCAGTCTCTCCTAGGGGCAAAGTGTGCTAATGGCAGTGACATGGTTAAGGGATCAGTCCCTCCCAGGGGCAAAGTGTGCTAATGGCATTGACATGGTTAAGGGGTCAGTCTCTCCTAGGGGCAAAGTGTACTAATGGCAGTGACCTGGTTAAGGGGTCAGTCCCTCCTAGGGGCAAAGTGTACTAATGGCAGTGCATGGTTAAGGGGTCAGTCCCTCCTAGGGGCAAAGTGTACTAATGGCAGTGACATGGTTAAGGGGTCAGTCCCTCCTAGGGGCAAAGTGTACTAATGGCAGTGACATGGTTAAGGGGTCAGTCTCTCCTAGGGGCAAAGTGTACTAATGGCAGTGACATGGTTAAGGGGTCAGTCTCTCCCAGGGGCAAAGTGTACTAATGGCAGTGACATGGTTAAGGGGTCAGTCCCTCCTAGGGGCAAAGTGTACTAATGGCAGTGACATGGTTAAGGGGTCAGTCTCTCCTAGGGGCAAAGTGTACTAATGGCAGTGACATGGTTAAGGGGTCAGTCTCTCCTAGGGGCAAAGTGTACTAATGGCAGTGACATGGTTAAGGGGTCAGTCTCTCCTAGGGGCAAAGTGTACTAATGGCAGTGACATGGTTAAGGGGTCAGTCTCTCCTAGGGGCAAAGTGTGCTAATGGCAGTGACATGGTTAAGGGGTCAGTCTCTCCTAGGGGCAAAGTGTACTAATGGCAGTGACATGGTTAAGGGATCAGTCTCTCCTAGGGGCAAAGTGTACTAATGGCAGTGACATGGTTAAGGGGTCAGTCTCTCCTAGGGGCAAAGTGTACTAATGGCAGTGACATGGTTAAGGGGTCAGTCTCTCCTAGGGGCAAAGTGTACTAATGGCAGTGACATGGTTAAGGGGTCAGTCTCTCCTAGGGGCAAAGTGTGCTAATGGCAGTGACATGGTTAAGGGGTCAGTCTCTCCTAGGGGCAAAGTGTACTAATGGCAGTGACATGGTTAAGGGATCAGTCTCTCCTAGGGGCAAAGTGTACTAATGGCAGTGACATGGTTAAGGGGTCAGTCTCTCCTAGGGGCAAAGTGTACTAATGGCAGTGACAGGGTTAACAGGTCACATCTGGGTGACTGACCCCTATAAGAGCGGTTTGTGTATTTTTTAAAGACTTTGGGGGCGTTTGATTTCCTCCGGCTGCTCCCTTTTGTGTGATGACGTCACTGTGCGCGATGATGTCACTGTGTGATCAGCGAGCGCTTGTACAGCCCGCGCCCCCCTACCCCTTATCTTTACTGGCTCTCTGATAAGGACCGGGGGGGGGGGGGGGAGGTGTGACTGTCTCCGCGTACCCCTCCCCCAGTGTGTGACGCGCCCCGTGTCCCCGCAGGAAGCAGCGCTGCGCTTGGAGCTGGGCGCAGGACCGGGCGGCCATCGTGAGTCGCTGGAACTGGCTGCAGGCTCATGTGTCCGACCTGGAGTACCGCATCCGGCAGCAGACGGACTTCTACAAGCAGCTGCGGACCGGCAAGGTGAGCGCGGGGCAAGGGGAGGAGCTTCCCTCCGCAGGGTGAGGGGAAGGGGAGGAGCCTCCCTCCGCAGGGTGACAGGAAGGGGAGGAGCCTCCCTCCGCAGGGTGACAGGAAGGGGAGGAGCCTCCCTCCGCAGGGTGAGGGGGAGGTGCCTCCCTCCGCAGGGTGACGGGAAGGGGAGGAGCCTCCCTCCGCAGGGTGACGGGAAGGGGAGGCGCCTCCCTCCGCAGGGTGACAGGAAGGGGAGGCGCCTCCCTCCGCAGGGTGACAGGAAGGGGAGGAGCCTCCCTCCGCAGGGTGACGGGAAGGGGAGGAGCCTCCCTCCGCAGGGTGACGGGAAGGGGAGGAGCCTCCCTCCGCAGGGTGACGGGAAGGGGAGGAGCCTCCCTCCGCAGGGTGACGGGAAGGGGAGGAGCCTCCCTCCGCAGGGTGACGGGAAGGGGAGGAGCCTCCCTCCGCAGGGTGAGGGGGAGGAGCCTCCCTCCGCAGGGTGACGCGAAGGGGAGGAGCCTCCCTCCGCAGGGTGACAGGAAGGGGAGGAGCCTCCCTCCGCAGGGTGACGGGAAGGGGAGGAGCCTCCCTCCGCAGGGTGACAGGAAGGGGAGGAGCCTCCCTCCGCAGGGTGACGGGAAGGGGAGGAGCCTCCCTCCGCAGGGTGACGGGAAGGGGAGGAGCCTCCCTCCGCAGGGTGACAGGAAGGGGAGGTGCCTCCCTCCGCAGGGTGACGGGAATGGGAGGAGCCTCCCTCCGCAGGGTGACGGGAAGGGGAGGAGCCTCCCTCCGCAGGGTGACAGGAAGGGGAGGTGCCTCCCTCCGCAGGGTGACGGGAAGGGGAGGAGCCTCCCTCCGCAGGGTGAGGGGAAGGGGAGGAGCCTCCCTCCGCAGGGTGACGGGAAGGGGAGGAGCCTCCCTACGCAGGGTGAGGGGGAGGAGCCTCCCTCCGCAGGGTGACGGGAAGGGGAGGAGCCTCCCTACGCAGGGTGAGGGGGAGGAGCCTCCCTCCGCAGGGTGACGGGAAGGGGAGGAGCCTCCCTCCGCAGGGTGACGGGAAGGGGAGGAGCCTCCCTCCGCAGGGTGACGGGAAGGGGAGGAGCCTCCCTCCGCAGGGTGAGGGGAAGGGGAGGAGCCTCCCTCCGCAGGGTGACGGGAAGGGGAGGAGCCTCCCTCCGCAGTGTGACGGGAAGGGGAGGAGCCTCCCTCCGCAGGGTGACGGGAAGGGGAGGGGCCTCCCTCCGCAGGGTGACAGGAAGGGGAGGTGCCTCCCTCCGCAGGGTGACGGGAAGGGGAGGAGCCTCCCTCCGCAGGGTGACGGGAAGGGGAGGAGCCTCCCTCCGCAGGGTGACAGGAAGGGGAGGAGCCTCCCTCCGCAGGGTGACGGGAAGGGGAGGAGCCTCCCTCCGCAGGGTGAGGGGGAGGAGCCTCCCTCCGCAGGGTGACGGGAAGGGGAGGAGCCTCCCTCCGCAGGGTGACAGGAAGGGGAGGAGCCTCCCTCCGCAGGGTGACGGGAAGGGGAGGAGCTTCCCTCCGCAGGGTGACAGGAAGGGGAGGAGCCTCCCTCCGCAGGGTGACGGGAAGGGGAGGAGCCTCCCTCCGCAGGGTGACAGGAAGGGGAGGAGCCTCCCTCCGCAGGGTGACGGGAAGGGGAGGAGCTTCCCTCCGCAGGGTGACAGGAAGGGGAGGTGCCTCCCTCCGCAGGGTGACGGGAAGGGGAGGAGCCTCCCTCCGCAGGGTGACGGGAAGGGGCGGAGCCTCCCTCCGCAGGGTGACGGGAAGGGGAGGTGCCTCCCTCCGCAGGGTGACGGGAAGGGGAGGAGCCTCCCTCCGCAGGGTGACAGGAAGGGGAGGAGCCTCCCTTCGCAGGGTGACAGGAAGGGGAGGTGCCTCCCTCCGCAGGGTGACGGGAAGGGGAGGCGCCTCCCTCCGCAGGGTGAGGGGAAGGGGAGGAGCCTCCCTCCGCAGGGTGACGGGAAGGGGAGGAGCCTCCCTACGCAGGGTGAGGGGGAGGAGCCTCCCTCCGCAGGGTGACGGGAAGGGGCGGTGCCTCCCTCCGCAGGGTGACGGGAAGGGGAGGAGCCTCCCTCCGCAGGGTGACGGGAAGGGGAGGAGCCTCCCTCCGCAGGGTGAGGGGGAGGCGCCTCCCTCCGCAGGGTGACGGGAAGGGGAGGAGCCTCCCTCCGCAGGGTGACAGGAAGGGGAGGAGCCTCCCTCCGCAGGGTGATGGGAAGGGGAGGAGCTTCCCTCCGCAGGGTGACGGGAAGGGGAGGTGCCTCCCTCCGCAGGGTGACGGGAAGGGGAGGAGCCTCCCTCCGCAGGGTGACGGGAAGGGGCGGAGCCTCCCTCCGCAGGGTGACAGGAAGGGGAGGAGCCTCCCTTCGCAGGGTGACAGGAAGGGGAGGTGCCTCCCTCCGCAGGGTGACAGGAAGGGGAGGCGCCTCCCTCCGCAGGGTGAGGGGAAGGGGAGGAGCCTCCCTCCGCAGGGTGACGGGAAGGGGAGGCGCCTCCCTCCGCAGGGTGACGGGAAGGGGAGGAGCCTCCCTACGCAGGGTGAGGGGGAGGAGCCTCCCTCCGCAGGGTGACGGGAAGGGGCGGTGCCTCCCTCCGCAGGGTGACGGGAAGGGGAGGAGCCTCCCTCCGCAGGGTGACGGGAAGGGGAGGAGCCTCCCTCCGCAGGGTGAGGGGGAGGCGCCTCCCTCCGCAGGGTGACAGGAAGGGGAGGAGCCTCCCTCCGCAGGGTGACAGGAAGGGGAGGAGCCTCCCTCCGCAGGGTGACGGGAAGGGGAGGGGCCTCCCTCCGCAGGGTGACGGGAAGGGGAGGTGCCTCCCTCCGCAGGGTGACGGGAAGGGGAGGTGCCTCCCTCCGCAGGGTGACGGGAAGGGGAGGTGCCTCCCTCCGCAGGGTGACGGGAAGGGGAGGTGCCTCCCTCCGCAGGGTGACGGGAAGGGGAGGTGCCTCCCTCCGCAGGGTGACAGGAAGGGGAGGAGCCTCCCTCCGCAGGGTGACAGGAAGGGGAGGTGCCTCCCTCCGCAGGGTGACAGGAAGGGGAGGTGCCTCCCTCCGCAGGGTGACAGGAAGGGGAGGAGCCTCCCTCCGCAGGGTGACAGGAAGGGGAGGAGCCTCCCTCTGCAGGGTGACGGGAAGGGGAGGAGCCTCCCTCCGCAGGGTGACGGGAAGGGGAGGAGCCTCCCTCCGCAGGGTGACGGGAAGGGGAGGAGCCTCCCTCCGCAGGGTGACGGGAAGGGGAGGAGCCTCCCTCCGCAGGGTGAGGGGGAGGAGCCTCCCTCCGCAGGGTGACAGGAAGGGGAGGAGCCTCCCTCCGCATGGTGACGGGAAGGGGTGGAGCCTCCCTCCGCAGGGTGAGGGGGAGGAGCCTCCCTCCGCAGGGTGACGGGAAGGGGAGGAGCCTCCCTCCGCAGGGTGACGGGAAGGGGAGGAGCCTCCCTCCGCAGGGTGACAGGAAGGGGAGGAGCCTCCCTCCGCAGGGTGACGCGAAGGGGAGGAGCCTCCCTCCGCAGGGTGACGGGAAGGGGAGGGGCCTCCCTCCGCAGGGTGACGGGAAGGGGAGGAGCCTCCCTCCGCATGGTGACAGGAAGGGGAGGAGCCTCCCTCCGCATGGTGACGGGAAGGGGAGGAGCCTCCCTCCGCAGGGTGAGGGGAAGGGGAGGAGCCTCCCTCCGCAGGGTGACGGGAAGGGGAGGAGCCTCCCTCCGCAGGGTGACGGGAAGGGGAGGGGCCTCCCTCCGCAGGGTGACGGGAAGGGGAGGAGCCTCCCTCCGCAGGGTGACAGGAAGGGGAGGAGCCTCCCTCCGCATGGTGACGGGAAGGGGAGGAGCCTCCCTCCGCAGGGTGAGGGGAAGGGGAGGAGCCTCCCTCCGCAGGGTGACGGGAAGGGGAGGAGCCTCCCTCCGCAGGGTGACGGGAAGGGGAGGAGCCTCCCTCCGCAGGGTGACGGGAAGGGGAGGAGCCTCCCTCCGCAGGGTGACGGGAAGGGGAGGAGCCTCCCTCCGCAGGGTGACAGGAAGGGGAGGAGCCTCCCTCCGCAGGGTGACAGGAAGGGGAGGTGCCTCCCTCCGCAGGGTGACGGGAAGGGGAGGAGCCTCCCTCCGCAGGGTGACAGGAAGGGGAGGAGCCTCCCTCCGCAGGGTGACAGGAAGGGGAGGAGCCTCCCTCCGCAGGGTGACAGGAAGGGGAGGTGCCTCCCTCCGCAGGGTGACAGGAAGGGGAGGTGCCTCCCTCCGCAGGGTGACAGGAAGGGGAGGCGCCTCCCTCCGCAGGGTGACGGGAAGGGGAGGAGCCTCCCTCCGCAGGGTGACAGGAAGGGGAGGAGCCTCCCTCCGCAGGGTGACAGGAAGGGGAGGAGCCTCCCTCCGCAGGGTGACGGGAAGGGGAGGGGCCTCCCTCCGCAGGGTGAGGGGAAGGGGAGGAGCCTCCCTCCGCAGGGTGAGGGGGAGGAGCCTCGCTCCGCAGGGTGACAGGAAGGGGAGGCGCCTCCCTCCGCAGGGTGACGGGAAGGGGAGGAGCCTCCCTCCGCAGGGTGAGGGGAAGGGGAGGAGCCTCCCTCCGCAGGGTGACAGGAAGGGGAGGTGCCTCCCTCCGCAGGGTGACGGGAAGGGGAGGAGCCTCCCTCCGCAGGGTGACGGGAAGGGGAGGGGCCTCCCTCCGCAGGGTGAGGGGAAGGGGAGGAGCCTCCCTCCGCAGGTGGACGGGAAGGGGAGGAGCCTCCCTCCGCAGGGTGACGGGAAGGGGAGGAGCCTCCCTCCGCAGGGTGACGGGAAGGGGCGGTGCCTCCCTCCGCAGGGTGACGGGAAGGGGAGGAGCCTCCCTCCGCAGGGTGACAGGAAGGGGAGGAGCCTCCCTCCGCAGGGTGACGCGAAGGGGAGGAGCCTCCCTCCGCAGGGTGAGGGGAAGGGGAGGAGCCTCCCTCCGCAGGGTGACAGGAAGGGGAGGAGCCTCCCTCCGCAGGGTGACAGGAAGGGGAGGAGCCTCCCTCCGCAGGGTGACAGGAAGGGGAGGAGCCTCCCTCCGCAGGGTGACGGGAAGGGGCGGTGCCTCCCTCCGCAGGGTGAGGGGGAGGAGCCTCGCTCTGCAGGGTGACGGGAAGGGGAGGAGCCTCCCTCCGCAGGGTGACGGGAAGGGGAGGAGCCTCCCTCCGCAGGGTGACGGGAAGGGGAGGAGCCTCCCTCCGCAGGGTGAGGGGGAGGAGCCTCGCTCCGCAGGGTGAGGGGGAGGAGCCTCGCTCCGCAGGGTGACGGGAAGGGGCGGTGCCTCCCTCCGCAGGGTGACAGGAAGGGGAGGAGCCTCCCTTCGCAGGGGGAAGGGAAGGGGAGGAGCCTCCCTCCTCAGTGTGACGGGAAGGGGAGGAGCCTCCCTCCGCAGGGTGACAGGAAGGGGAGGTGCCTCCCTCCGCAGGGTGACAGGAAGGGGAGGCGCCTCCCTCCGCAGGGTGACGGGAAGGTGAGGAGCCTCCCTCCGCAGGGTGACGGGAAGGGGAGGTGCCTCCCTCCGCAGGGTGAGGGGAAGGGGAGGAGCCTCCCTCCGCAGGGTGACAGGAAGGGGAGGAGCCTCCCTCCGCAGGGGGAAGGGGAGGAGCCTCCCTCCTCAGTGTGACGGGAAGGGGAGGAGCCTCCCTCCGCAGGGTGACGGGAAGGTGAGGAGCCTCCCTCCGCAGGGTGACAGGAAGGGGAGGAGCCTCCCTCCGCAGGGTGACAGGAAGGGGAGGAGCCTCCCTCCGCAGGGGGAAGGGGAGGAGCCTCCCTCCGCAGGGGGAAGGGGAGGAGCCTCCCTCCTCAGTGTGACGGGAAGGGGAGGAGCCTCCCTCCGCAGGGTGACGGGAAGGGGAGGAGCCTCCCTCCGCAGGGTGACGGGAAGGGGAGGAGCCTCCCTCCGCAGGGTGAGGGGGAGGAGCCTCCCTCCGCAGGGTGAGGGGGAGGAGCCTCACTCCGCAGGGTGAGGGGGAGGAGCCTCGCTCCGCAGGGTGACGGGAAGGGGCGGTGCCTCCCTCCGCAGGGTGACGGGAAGGGGCGGTGCCTCCCTCCGCAGGGTGACAGGAAGGGGAGGAGCCTCCCTCCGCAGGGGGAAGGGGAGGAGCCTCCCTCCTCAGTGTGACGGGAAGGGGAGGAGCCTCCCTCCGCAGGGTGACGGGAAGGGGAGGAGCCTCCCTCCGCAGGGTGACGGGAAGGGGAGGAGCCTCCCTCCGCAGGGTGACAGGAAGGGGTGGTTCCTTCTACAGGGAGACACGGACTGTAAGAGGTGGTCCCTTCCGCTGTGGGGTGAGGCATGGGACCTGTGAGCATCCACCCCCCCAATCCTTCCCCCCCTGATGGGCCTCCCCCTCGGGGGGACACTCACATTCTGTCCCCTCCCTCTACATCTCTTCACCTAGGGGCTGGTGGTCCTCGGGGAAGCCTGTCCCCCTGATCCCTCCACGGCGGACCCTCTGCGTCCCGCCCCCCAGGCCACGAGAAGAGAGAAGCCTGCGTCCCCCTCGCCTGCACCACGGACAGCTGCCGAGGTAACCTCCATGTTCCCCTCTCTTACTGCCCCCTTATAGGGGGGTCCTGAGCTCGTGGGGGGACTGCGCATGTAGTAAGGTCCCAAACTGCAGCTCAGCGTGAAGGGGTACCGCTGTCACTTACAGCAGGAACTTCCCACAATGCTTTGCATCCACAGCAGCAAGGCATTGTGGGGCGTTACTTTGGAAACTCCCACGGTGATTGGCCCCCATACCCCCCCATTCTGCCTGCACTCACTGAGGGCGGTGTCCCGTACGGCACAGCTGTGCGCACGCGGCCTGCATGCGGGGCAAGGGTTAATGCTCACGCCAGCAAGCGCGCCCTCTTGTCGCCTCCGCAGAGGTCCGCCAAATGGACAATATCTCCTCTACGGGGCAAGGGTTAATACACAGCTCACAGGCTGCCGCACTCGGCACCCCCGCTAAGGTCCCTCCAATGAGTTACATCTCTCCTAAATCCGCGCCAATATACCACCGTCACGGACAGCACGTGACTGAGACATGCAGCCAGGGTGAATACACACGGCTACTCTAGCCACCCCGCCTTTCTCCCCCGCAAGGTACCAATGAGTTAATATTAACCCTTACTCAATTGCAAATCATATCTCTCCGCTGCCACCACCCGGGAAATGCAAATAAGATGTAAAAATGAATATTTGCCAGGTCCCTGTTTATTATAGAAATACTATAGGGTTTTCTGTTCACGTTTATCCTTTTTTATTTTGAGAAACTGTTCTGCGTTTATTGTAACTGTACGTTTCTTGTAATCCTTTTTTCTGTAACCTAACCACTGTATTTTTCTATATATATTAAAACATTGAATAAGTGATGCGTTGGGCTCTGAATGAACTGATTGCACGCTCTGGGGAGGCTATTTACTTTTTTCAGACACAACAAGGCTAAATAAGACCGTCTTACCCCTAAACCTGAGCGACAAATGAATATCTGTCCCTTATTATCTCTTAACCATGTGGTGTTTGGTGTGAGTACCTCCCCCTCTGTGACACGATTACAGACTCTTTATTATGCAGAGATGACATCACATGAGCCACGCCCCCTGGCCATCCATTAACCCCCTCCAGAGAATGCTTTGAAAACCCTTTTGTTTGTCAGGGAACCCACCTCTAGCAGAACATATGTCCTTATCTTCAGATCATATCCGTTCTTACCACTAGGCCGGCAAAAGGTGTTAACGTACCATAAACCCTCTCTTTGTACTTTTCAAGTTCAACTTCAATTGCGTTCCCTTTGAAATCCAACACAATACATGGTATCTTTAAACCCAAACGGTAGTAGCCCATTAACCCCTGAAACACCAGATGGATTCAAATTCCTAATATCTAATGATATTATCACGGTTGGCAGTGTGGGGGATTATTAAGCGTGTGTTCCCCCCACGCACTCAGGACACTATATACTGCCTGGGATCGGGCACACAGTTTGGGGGATTATTAAGCGTGTGTTCCCCCCACACACTCAGGACACTATATACTGCCTGGGATCGGGCACACAGTTTGGGGGATTATTAAGCGTGTGTTCCCCCCACGCGCTCAGGACACTATATACTGCCTGGGATCAGTCACACAGTTTGGGGGATTATTAAGCGTGTGTTCCCCCCACGCGCTCAGGACACTATATACTGCCTGGGATCGGGCACACAGTTTGGGGGATTATTAAGCGTGTGTTCCCCCCACGTGCTCAGGATAACCATATACTGCCTGGGATCGGGCACACAGTTTGGGGGATTATTAAGCGTGTGTTCCCCCCACGCACTCAGGACACTATATACTGCCTGGGATCGGGCACACAGTTTGGGGGATTATTAAGCGTGTGTTCCCCCCACGCGCTCAGGACACTATATACTGCCTGGGATCAGTCACACAGTTTGGGGGATTATTAAGCGTGTGTTCCCCCCACGCGCTCAGGACACTATATACTGCCTAGGATCGGTCACACAGTTTGGGGGATTATTAAGCGTGTGTTCCCCCCACGCGCTCAGCACACTATATACTGCCTGGGACCAGTCACACAGTTTGGGGGATTATTAAGCGTGTGTTCCCCCCACGCGCTCAGAACACTATATACTGCCTGGGATCGGGCACACAGTTTGGGGGATTATTAAGCGTGTGTTCCCCCCACACGCTCAGGACACTATATACTGCCTGGGATCGGTCACACAGTTTGGGGGATTATTAAGTGTGTGTTCCCCCCACGCGCTCAGGACACTATATACTGCCTGGGATCGGGCACACAGTTTGGGGGATTATTAAGCGTGTGTCCCCCACGCACTCAGGACACTATATACTGCCTGGGATCGGGCACACAGTTTGGGGGATTATTAAGCGTGTGTTCCCCCCACGTGCTCAGGACACTATATACTGCCTGGGATCGGGCACACAGTTTGGGGGATTATTAAGCGTGTGTTCCCCACGCGCTCAGGACACTATATACTGCCTGGGGTCAATCACGCAGTTTGGGGGATTATTAAGCGTGTGTTCCCCCCACGCGCTCAGGACACTATATACTGCCTGGGATCGGTCACACAGTTTGGGGGATTATTAAGCGTGTGTTCCCCCCGCACGCTCAGGACACTATATACTGCCTGGGATCGCTCACACAGTTTGGGGGATTATTAAGCGTGTGTTCACCCCACGCGCTCAGGACACTATATACTGCCTGGGATCGGTCACACAGTTTGGGGGATTATTAAGCGTGTGTTCCCCCCACGTGCTCAGGACACTATACTGCCTGGGATCGGGCACACAGTTTGGGGGATTATTAAGCGTGTGTTCCCCCCACGCGCTCAGGACACTATATACTGCCTGGGATCGGTCACACAGTTTGGGGGATTATTAAGCGTGAGTTCCCCCCACGCGCTCAGGACGCTATATACTGCCTGGGATCAGTCACACAGTTTGGGGGGTTATTAAGCGTGTGTTCCCCCCACGCGCTCAGGACACTATATACTGCCTGGGATCGGTCACACAGTTTGGGGGATTATTAAGCGTGAGTTCCCCCCACGCGCTCAGGACGCTATATACTGCCTGGGATCGGTCACACAATTTGGGGGGTTATTAAGCGTGTGTTCCCCCCACGCGCTCAGGACACTATATACTGCCTGGGATCAGTCACACAGTTTGGGGGGTTATTAAGCGTGTGTTCCCCCCATGCGCTCAGGACACTATATACTGCCTGGGATCGGTCACACAGTTTGGGGGATTATTAAGCGTGTGTTCCCCCCACGTGCTCAGGACACTATATACTGCCTGGGATCGCTCACACAGTTTGGGGGATTATTAAGCGTGTGTTCCCCCCACGCGCTCAGGACACTATATACTGCCTGGGATCGGTCACACAGTTTGGGGGATTATTAAGCGTGAGTTCCCCCCACGCGCTCAGGACGCTATATACTGCCTGGGATCAGTCACACAGTTTGCGGGATTATTAAGCGTGTGTTCCCCCCACGTGCTCAGGACACTATATACTGCCTGGGATCAGTCACACAGTTTGGGGAATTATTAAGCGTGTGTTCCCCCCACGTGCTCAGGACACTATATACTGCCTGGGATCGGGCACACAGTTTGGGGGATTATTAAGCGTGTGTTCCTCCCACGCGCTCAGGACACTATATACTGCCTGGGATCAGTCACACAGTTTGGGGGATTATTAAGCGTGTGTTCCCCCCACGCGCTCAGGACACTATATACTGCCTGGGATCGGTCACACAGTTTGGGGGATTATTAAGCGTGTGTTCCCCCCACGTGCTCAGGACACTATATACTGCCTGGGATCGGGCACACAGTTTGGGGGATTATTAAACGTGTGTTCCCCCCACGCGCTCAGGACACTATATACTGCCTGGGATCGGGCACACAGTTTGGGGAATTATTAAGCGTGTGTTCCCCCCACGCGCTCAGGACACTATATACTGCCTGGTATCGGTCACACAGTTTGGGGGATTATTAAGCATGTGTTCCCCTCACGTGCTCAGGACACTATATACTGCCTGGGATCGCTCACACAGTTTGGGGGATTATTAAGCGTGTGTTCCCCCCACGCGCTCAGGACACTATATACTGCCTGGGATCGGGCACACAGTTTGGGGGATTATTAAACGTGTGTTCCCCCCACGCGCTCAGGACACTATATACTGCCTGGGATCGGGCACACAGTTTGGGGAATTATTAAGCGTGTGTTCCCCCCACGCGCTCAGGACACTATATACTGCCTGGGATCGGGCACACAGTTTGGGGAATTATTAAGCGTGTGTTCCCCCCACGCGCTCAGGACACTATATACTGCCTGGGATCGGTCACACAGTTTGGGGGATTATTAAGCGTGTGTTCCCCCCACGCGCTCAGGACACTATATACTGCCTTGGATCGGTCACACAGTTTGGGGGATTATTAAGCGTGTGTTCCCCCCACGCGCTCAGGACACTATATACTGCCTGGGATCGGTCACACAGTTTGGGGGATTATTAAGCATGTGTTCCCCCCGCACGCGCTCAGGACACTATATACTGCCTGGGATCGGGCACACAGTTTGGGGGATTATTAAGCGTGTGTTCCCCCCACGCGCTCAGGACACTATATACTGCCTGGGATCGGTCACACAGTTTGGGGGATTATTAAGCGTGTGTTCCCCCCCCCCCCCCCACGCGCTCAGGACACTATATACTGCCTGGGATCGGGCACACAGTTTGGGGGATTATTAAGCGTGTGTTCCCCCCACGCGCTCAGGACACTATATACTGCCTGGGATCGGGCACACAGTTTGGGGGATTATTAAGCGTGTGTTCCCCCCACGCGCTCAGGACACTATATACTGCCTGGGATCAGGCACACAGTTTGGGGGATTATTAAGCGTGTGTTCCCCCCACGTGCTCAGGACACTATATACTGCCTGGGACCGGTCACACACGTTCTGTTACTGATAGTCTGACGAGTCGGTGATAAGATTTATTCATTAGAGGCGCAAATATATTTCCTGGCAGGGGGCGGGGCCTGAATGAGGTTGCGAACCGCTGAGCTTTATAAATAACCCTCCAGGAGTGTATGGGTTAAGTCCTGTCCGTGTCATGTGACCAGCGAGCCTCCGTGCCTCCCCCTGCTGTCCGCACGCGGCACTGCGGGACTTGGGGGGGGGGGGGGTATCTGCTCTCATTGCTGCCCTTTCCCTGTCTCCCCCTGCTGTCCGCACGCGGCACTGCGGGACTCGGGGGGGGGGGGGGGGGTATCTGCTCTCATTGCTGCACCTTTCTCTGTCTCCCCCTGCTGTCCGCACGCGACACTGCGGGACTCGGGGGGGATCTGCTCTCATTGCTGCCCCTTTCCCTGTCTCCCCCTGCTGTCCGCACGCGGCACTGCGGGACTCGGGGGGTATCTGCTCTCATTGCTGCCCCTTTCTCTGTCTCCCCCTGCTGTCCGCACGCGGCACTGCGGGACTCGGGGGGGGGGTATCTGCTCTCATTGCTGCCCCTTTCCCTGTCTCCCCCTGCTGTCCGCACGCGGCACTGCGGGACTCGGGGGTATCTGCTCTCATTGCTGCCCCTTTCTCTGTCTCCCCCTGCTGTCCGCACGCGGCACTGCGGGACTCGGGGGGATCTGCTCTCATTGCTGCCCCTTTCCCTGTCTCCCCCTGCTGTCCGCACGCGGCACTGCGGGACTCGGGGGGGGTATCTGCTCTCATTGCTGCCCCTTTCCCTGTCTCCCCCTGCTGTCCGCACGCGGCACTGCGGGACTCGGGGGGATCTGCTCTCATTGCTGCCCCTTTCTCTGTCTCCCCCTGCTGTCCGCACGCGGCACTGCGGGACTCGGGGGGATCTGCTCTCATTGCTGCCCCTTTCTCTGTCTCCCCCTGCTGTCCACACACGGCACTGCGGGACCCGGGGGGGGGGGGGATCTGCTCTCATTGCTGCCCCTTTCCCTGTCTCCCCCTGCTGTCCGCACGCGACACTGCGGGACTCGGGGGGGATCTGCTCTCATTGCTGCCCCTTTCCCTGTCTCCCCCTGCTGTCCGCACGCGGCACTGCGGGACTCGGGGGTATCTGCTCTCATTGCTGTCCCTTTCTCTGTCTCCCCCTGCTGTCCGCACGCGGCACTGCGGGACTCGGGGGGGATCTGCTCTCATTGCTGCCCCTTTCCCTGTCTCCCCCTGCTGTCCGCACGCGGCACTGCGGGACTCGGAGGGATCTGCTCTCATTGCTGCCCCTTTCTCTGTCTCCCCCTGCTGTCCGCACGCGGCACTGCGGGACTCGGGGGGATCTGCTCTCATTGCTGCCCCTTTCTCTGTCTCCCCCTGCTGTCCGCACACGGCACTGCGGGACCCGGGGGGGGGGGGGGGGGGATCTGCTCTCATTGCTGCCCCTTTCCCTGTCTCCCCCTGCTGTCCGCACGCGACACTGCGGGACTCGGGGGGGATCTGCTCTCATTGCTGCCCCTTTCCCTGTCTCCCCCTGCTGTCCGCACGCGGCACTGCGGGACTCGGGGGGTATCTGCTCTCATTGCTGTCCCTTTCTCTGTCTCCCCCTGCTGTCCGCACGCGGCACTGCGGGACTCGGGGGGGATCTGCTCTCATTGCTGCCCCTTTCCCTGTCTCCCCCTGCTGTCCGCACGCGGCACTGCGGGACTCGGAGATCTGCTCTCATTGCTGCCCCTTTCTCTGTCTCCCCCTGCTGTCCGCACACGGCACTGCGGGGGGGGGGGGGATCTGCTCTCATTGCTGCCCCTCTCTCTGTCTCCCCCTGCTGTCCGCACGCGGCACTGCGGGACTTGGGGGCATCTGCTCTCATTGCTGCCCCTTTCTCTGTCTCCCCCTGCAGGCAGCTCCTGGCGTCCGCCTCGAGGGGCCCCCAGTGCCCCCTACTGACCAGCATGGGGACCCCAAAGCCTGCGCCTCGCAGAGGCCGGTTAATGGAGTCATTAATATGTGAGTAGTGAGGGGAGGCTGGCACTGCGTGTGTGCGTGTGCGTGCGTGTGTGTTTGTAATGTAGTGAGGGGAGGCTGGCACTGCGTGTGTGCGTGTGCGTGCGTGTGTGTTTGTAATGTAGTGAGGGGAGGCTGGCACTGCGTGTGTGCGTGTGCGTGCGTGTGTGTTTGTAATGTAGTGAGGGGAGGCTGGCACTGCGTGTGTGCGTGCGTGTGTGTTTGTAATGTAGTGAGGGGAGGCTGGCACTGCGTGTGTGCGTGTGCGTGTGCGTGCGTGTGTGTTTGTAATGTAGTGAGGGGAGGCTGGCACTGTGTGTGCGCGTGTGTGTGTGTGGGTGTTTGTAATGTAGTGAGGGGAGGCTGGCACTGTGTGTGTGTGCGTGTGCGTGTTTGTAATGTAGTGAGGGGAGGCTGGCACTGCGTGTGCGTGTGAGCGAGCGTGTGTGTGTGTGTGTGCGTGTGTGCGTGCGTGTGCGTGTTTGTAATGTAGTGAGGGGAGGCTGGCACTGCGTGTGTGTGTGTGTGCGGGTGTGCGTGTGTGTGCGTGCATGTTTTGTATGTATTGAGTGAGGGGAGGCTGGCACTGTGTGTGTGTGCGTGTGTTTGTGCGTGTGTGTTTGTAATGTAGTGAGGGGAGGCTGGCACTGCGTGTGTGTGTGCGTGTGCGTGTGCGTGTGCGTGTTTGTAATGTAGTGAGGGGAGGCTGTGTGTGTGTGTGTGTGTGTGTGTGTGTGTGTGTGTGTGTGTGTGTGTGTGTGTGTGTGTGTGTGTGTGTGTGTGTGTGTGCGTGCGCGTGTGTGTGTGTGCGCGTGTGTGTTTGTAATGTAGTGAGGGGAGGCTGGCACTGCGTGCGTGTGTGTGTGCGCGTGTTTGTAATGTAGTGAGGGGAGGCTGGCACTGCGTGTGTGCGTGTGTGTGTGCGTGTGTGTGTGCGTGTGTGTTTGTAATGTAGTGAGGGGAGGCTGGCACTGCGTGTGTGTGCTTGCGTGTGCGCGATGGAGTGAGGGGGAGGGTGGCTGTGTATGTGTGTGTGTGTGTGTGTGTGTGTGTGTGTGCGTGCGTAATGCAGTAATGGAGACTTGCTGTGTGTGTGTGTAATATGGAGGGAGGGGAGGCTTGCAGTGTTTTTGTGTGTTTGTGTGTCTGTGTGTGTGCGTGTGAGAGAGAGGCTGGTGCTGCTGTGTGTGAGTGTGAGAGAGGCTGGCACTGCTGGTGTGTGTTTGTGTAATGGAGGGAGGGGAGGCTTGCTGTGTGTGTGAGTGTTTGTGTGTGTCTGGCGCTGGTGTGTGTGTGTGTGTGAGAGAGAGGCTGGCACCTACTGTGTGTGTGTGTAATAGAGGGAGGGGAGGCTTCCTGTGTGTGTGTGTGTGTGTGTGTGTGTGTGTGTGTGTGTGTGTCTGGCGCTGCTGTGTGTGTCTGGCACTGCTGTGTGTGTCTGGCACTGCTGTGTGTGTGTGTGTCTGGAGGCTGTGTGTGTGTGTATGTGTAATGGAGTAATGGAGGGAGGGGAGGCTTGCCGTGTGTGTGTGTGTGTGTGTGTGTGTGTGTGTGTGTGTGTGTGTGTGTGTGTGTGTGTGTGTGTGTGTGTGTGTGTGTGTGTGTGTGTGCGCGCTGTGGGGTACATGAGGCGGATGGTGTGTGTAATATGGAGGGAGGGGAGGCTTGCAGTGTTTTTGTGTGTTTGTGTGTGTGTATAATATATGGAGGGAGTGGGAGGCTTGGTGTGTGTGTTTGTGTGTGTGATAGAGGGTGGCCGTGTGTGTGTGTATGTGTGTGATGGGGGGAGGGGGGCTGTGTGTAATGGAGGCAGGGGGAGTGTAGCTGGCACTGACGCTGTGGGGTACATGAGGCTGTGTGTGTGTGTGTGTGTGTATGTGTATGTGTGTGTGTGTGTGTGATGGAGGGAGGGGGAGTGTGTAGCTGGCACTGACGCTGTGGGGTACATGAGGCGGATGCTGTGTGTGTGTGTGATGGAGGGAGGGGGAGTGTGTAGCTGGCACTGACGCTGTGGGGTACATGCGGCGGTGTGTGTGTGTGTGTGTGTGTGATGGAGGGAGGGAGGGAGGGGGAGTGTGTAGCTGGCACTGACGCTGTGGGGTACGTGGGTACGTGTGTGTGTGTGTGTGTGTGTGTGTGTGTGTGTGTGTGTGTGTGTGTGTGTGTGTGTGTGTGTGTGTGTGTGTGTGTGTGTGTGTGTGTGTGTGTGTGTAGCTGGCACTGTCGCTGTGTGTGGGATTGTGAGACCGGTGGGTGTGTGTGAGGTGAGCCGGCACTGCTTCTGTGCCCGCGCGTTTCGGGGGAGGCTGGCACATTAGTGTAATGACGCCCCCTGCCCCCTGCCCTCTGCCCCCTGCAGGCTTCCCATTGGGTTGTCGCCCCGGGAGAGCTCTGAGCCCGAGGGGCTGACGCTCAAGAAGCCGCGCGTCTCCTCTCTGCCGCCCCCGCCTGACGCGAGCTCCGTCTGCGCCAGGACCCGACCCCTCGTCCTGTGCAAGAAGAGGAGGCTGGTGAGGCCGGCGGGCCTCCTCTCTCTCAGCAAGGAGGTGAGGACATGGGGGGGGGAGGGAGGCTGGGGGGGGGAGGGCCTCCTCTCCCTCAGCAAGGAGGTGAGGACATGGGGGGAGGGGTGGAGGCTGGGGAGGGCCTCCTATCCCTCAGCAAGGAGGTGAGGACATGGGGGGGGGAGGGAGGCTGGGGGGGGGGAGGGCCTCCTATCCCTCAGCAAGGAGGTGAGGACATGGGGGGGGGGAGCAGGACCTAGAAGAGAATGGGGGGTGGGGGACAGACTCCGTGGGCCACCTGTATCACCCTGCAGTGGGGGGGGGGAGCACAGACTGTGTGGGTCCCCTGTATCACTCCGCAGTGGGGGGGGGGGAGCACAGACTGCGTGGGCCCCTGTATCACCCTGCAGTGGGGGGGGGGGGGAGCACAGACTGCGTGGGCCCCCTGTATCACCCTGCAGTGGGGGGGGGGGAGCACAGACTGCGTGGGTCCCCTGTATCACCCTGCAGTGGGGGGGAGGGGGGGAGCACAGAATGCGTGGGTCCCACTGTATCACCCCGCAGTGGGGGGGGGGGGGGGGGAAGCACAGACTGCGTGGGCCCCTGTATCACCCTGCAGTGGGGGGGGGGGGAGCACAGACTGCGTGGGCCCCCTGTATCACCCTGCAGTGGGGGGGGGGGGGGGGGAGCACAGACTGCGTGGGCCCCTGTATCACCCTGCAGTGGGGGGGGGGGAGCACAGACTGCGTGGGCCCCCTGTATCACCCCGCAGTGGGGGGGGGGGGGGGAGCACAGACTGCGTGGGCCCCTGTATCACCCTGCACACGGTGGGGGGGGGAGCACAGACTGCGTGGGCCCCCTCCTGTCCGTGTCACACGGTGGGTGACCCCTTTCCTCTCTCCTCCCAGGCTCAGCGAAACGCGTCTCCCGGAGGCTGCCACGTGTCCCCGTGCTGTTCCCTCTGTGCCGGGCTCCCGAGCCCCGCCTCGCCGTTCCCGTTCGCCGCGTCCACGTCGGAGCGCCTGTCCCTGCTCGACCTCGGGATGCACCCCGTGCTCTCGTTCCCCGACGGTAAGCGCGGACAGGACGGGCGCCCACTGTTACACGTGTGCAGGGTCCCGGTCCCCGGCTGGTATAAGCATGTTCTCTTGCGTGTGATATAAGCATGTTCTCTTGCGTGTGAAATAAGCATGTTCTCTTGCGTGTGATATAAGCATGTTCTCTTGCGTGTAATATAAGCATGTTCTCTTGCTTTTGCGTGTGATATAAGCATGTTCTCTTGCTTTTGCGTGTGATATAAGCATGTTCTCTTGCGTGTGATATTAGCATGTTATCTTGCGTGTGATATAAGCATGTTCTCTTGCTTTTGCGTGTGATATAAGCATGTTCTCTTGCTTTTGCGTGTGATATAAGCATGTTCTCTTGCTTTTGCGTGTAATATAAGCATGTTCTCTCCTCGCGTGTGGTAAACGTGTTCCCTCGCCATTGCGTGTGGATTAAAGATGTTCCCTGAATGTGCGCCCCTGCACATGGTGTGAACGTGATCCTGTGCCCTGGCGTGTGCTGTGAACATGTAACCCTGTGCCCTGGCGTGTGCTGTGAACATGTAACCCTGTGCCCTGGCGTGTGCTGTGAACTTGTAACCCTGTGCCCTGGCGTGTGCTGTGAACTTGTAACCCTGTGCCCTGGCGTGTGCTGTGAACATGTACCCCTGTGCCCTGGCGTGTGCTGTGAACTTGTAACCCTGTGCCCTGGCGTGTGCTGTGAACATGTACCCCTGTGCCCTGGCCTGTGCGGTGACACTGTGCCCTGGCGTGTGCGGTGACACGTGATTCTGGCGTGTGCGGTGACACGTGATTCTGGCGTGTGCGGTGACACGTGACCCTGGCGTGTGCTGTGACACGTGACCCTGTGCCCCCAGACGTGCCGGTCGGCCTTCGCTTCCTCTCCCTGCTCCGGTCCCAGAACAAACCGCCGGACAAACCCAGCAAGAGGCCGACGCTGAGACAGCGGGCGCCGGACATCACACGCACCACGCACACGCACCGTGAGTCTCTCCTCTGTATAACACGCACACGCACCGTGAGTCTCTCCTCTGTATAACACGCACACGCACCGTGAGTCTCTCCTCTGTATAACACGCACACGCACCGTGAGTCTCTCCTCTGTATAACACGCACCGTGAGTCTCTCCTCTGTATAACACGCACCGTGAGTCTCTCCTCTGTATAACACGCACCGTGAGTCTCTCCTCTGTATAACACGCACCGTGAGTCTCTCCTCTGTATAACGCACGCACCGTGAGTCTCTCCTCTGTATAACACGCACCGTGAGTCTCTCCTCTGTATAACACGCACCGTGAGTCTCTCCTCTGTATAACACGCACCGTGAGTCTCTCCTCTGTATAACACGCACCGTGAGTCTCTCCTCTGTATAACACGCACCGGGAGTCTCTCCTCTGTATAACACGCACCGGGAGTCTCTCCTCTGTATAACACACACCGGGAGTCTCTCCTCTGTATAACACACGCACCGGGAGTCTCTCCTCTGTATAACACACGCACCGGGAGTCTCTCCTCTGTATAACACACGCACCGGGAGTCTCTCCTCTGTATAACACACGCACCGGGAGTCTCTCCTCTGTATAACACACGCACCAGGAGTCTCTCCTCTGTATAACACACGCACCGTGAGTCTCTCCTCTGTATAACACACGCAACGGGAGTCTCTCCTCTGTATAACACACGCACCGTGAGTCTCTCCTCTGTATAACACACGCAACGGGAGTCTCTCCTCTGTATAACACACGCACCGGAAGTCTCTGCTCTGTATAACACACACCGTGAGTCTCTCCTCTGTATAACACGCACCGTGAGTCTCTCCTCTGTATAACACGCACCGTGAGTCTCTCCTCTGTATAACACGCGCACCGTGAGTATCTCCTCTGTATAACACGCGCACCGTGAGTCTCTCCTCTGTATAACACGCACCGTGAGTCACTCCTCTGTATAACACGCACCGTGAGTCTCCCCTCTGTATAACACGCACCGTGAGTCTCTCCTCTGTATAACACGCACCGGGAGTCTCTCCTCTGTATAACACGCATCGTGAGTCCTCTGTATAAC
>NW_027456967.1:202500-223240 GCF_040206685.1 Ascaphus truei
TTTGCTCTCACGTGCACATGTATGTGCTTTTTCTCTCGCACGCCCCTTTGCTCTCACGTGCACATGTATGTGCTTTTTCTCTCGCACGCCCCTTTGCTCTCACGTGCACATGTATGTGCTTTTTCTCTCGCACGCCCCTTTGCTCTCACGTGCACATGTATGTGCTTTTTTTCTCGCACGCCCCTTTGCTCTCACGTGCACATGTATGTGCTTTTTCTCTCGCACGCCCCTTTGCTCTCACGTGCACATGTATGTGCTTTTTCTCTCGCACGCCCCTTTGCTCTCACGTGCACATGTATGTGCCTTTTCTCTCGCACGCCCCTTTGCTCTCACGTGCACATGTATGTGCTTTTTCTCTCGCACGCCCCTTTGCTCTCACGTGCACATGTATGTGCTTTTTCTCTCGCACGCCCCTTTGCTCTCACGTGCACATGTATGTGCTTTTTCTCTCGCACGCCCCTTTGCTCTCACGTGCACATGTATGTGCTTTTTCTCTCGCACGCCCCTTTGCTCTCACGTGCACATGTATGTGCTTTTTCTCTCGCACGCCCCTTTGCTCTCTCGTGCACATGTATGTGCTTTTTCTCTCGCACGCCCCTTTGCTCTCACGTGCACATGTATGTGCTTTTTCTCTCGCACGCCCCTTTGCTCTCACGTGCACATGTATGTGCTTTTTCTCTCGCACGCCCCTTTGCTCTCACGTGCACATGTATGTGCTTTTTCTCTCGCACGCCCCTTTGCTCTCACGTGCACATGTATGTGCTTTTTCTCTCGCACGCCCCTTTGCTCTCACGTGCACATGTATGTGCTTTTTCTCTCGCACGCCCCTTTGCTCTCACGTGCACATGTATGTGCTTTTTCTCTCGCACGCCCCTTTGCTCTCACGTGCACATGTATGTGCTTTTTCTCTCGCACGCCCCTTTGCTCTCACGTGCACATGTATGTGCTTTTTTTCTCGCACGCCCCTTTGCTCTCACGTGCACATGTATGTGCTTTTTCTCTCGCACGCCCCTTTGCTCTCACGTGCACATGTATGTGCTTTTTCTCTCGCACGCCCCTTTGCTCTCACGTGCACATGTATGTGCTTTTTCTCTCGCACGCCCCTTTGCTCTCACGTGCACATGTATGTGCTTTTTCTCTCGCACGCCCCTTTGCTCTCACGTGCACATGTATGTGCTTTTTCTCTCGCACGCCCCTTTGCTCTCACGTGCACATGTATGTGCTTTTTCTCTCGCACGCCCCTTTGCTCTCACGTGCACATGTATGTGCTTTTTCTCTCGCACGCCCCTTTGCTCTCACGTGCACATGTATGTGCTTTTTCTCTCGCACGCCCCTTTGCTCTCACGTGCACATGTATGTGCTTTTTCTCTCGCACGCCCCTTTGCTCTCTCGTGCACATGTATGTGCTTTTTCTCTCGCACGCCCCTTTGCTCTCACGTGCACATGTATGTGCTTTTTCTCTCGCACGCCCCTTTGCTCTCACGTGCACATGTATGTGCTTTTTCTCTCGCACGCCCCTTTGCTCTCACGTGCACATGTATGTGCTTTTTCTCTCGCACGCCCCTTTGCTCTCACGTGCACATGTATGTGCTTTTTCTCTCGCACGCCCCTTTGCTCTCACGTGCACATGTATGTGCTTTTTCTCTCGCACACCCCTTTGCTCTCACGTGCACATGTATGTGCTTTTTCTCTCGCACACGCCCCTTTGCTCTCTCGTGCACATGTATGTGCTTTTTCTCTCGCGCACATGTATGTGCTTTTTCTCTCGCACGCCCCTTTGCTCTCTCGTGCACATGTATGTGCTTTTTCTCTCGCACGCCCCTTTGCTCTCACGTGCACATGTATGTGCTTTTTCTCTCGCACACCCCTTTGCTCTCACGTGCACATGTATGTGCTTTTTCTCTCGCACGCCCCTTTGCTCTCTCGTGCACATGTATGTGCTTTTTCTCTCGCGCACATGTATGTGCTTTTTCTCTCGCACGCCCCTTTGCTCTCTCGTGCACATGTATGTGCTTTTTCTCTCGCACGCCCCTTTGCTCTCACGTGCACATGTATGTGCTTTTTCTCTCGCACGCCCCTTTGCTCTCACGTGCACATGTATGTGCTTTTTCTCTCGCACGCCCCTTTGCTCTCTCGTGCACATGTATGTGCTTTTTCTCTCGCACGCCCCTTTGCTCTCACGTGCACATGTATGTGCTTTTTCTCTCGCACGCCCCTTTGCTCTCACGTGCACATGTATGTGCTTTTTCTCTCGCACGCCCCTTTGCTCTCACGTGCACATGTATGTGCTTTTTCTCTCGCACGCCCCTTTGCTCTCACGTGCACATGTATGTGCTTTTTCTCTCGCACGCCCCTTTGCTCTCACGTGCACATGTATGTGCTTTTTTTCTCGCACGCCCCTTTGCTCTCACGTGCACATGTATGTGCTTTTTCTCTCGCACGCCCCTTTGCTCTCACGTGCACATGTATGTGCTTTTTCTCTCGCACGCCCCTTTGCTCTCACGTGCACATGTATGTGCTTTTTCTCTCGCACGCCCCTTTGCTCTCTCGTGCACATGTATGTGCTTTTTCTCTCGCGCACATGTATGTGCTTTTTCTCTCGCACGCCCCTTTGCTCTCTCGTGCACATGTATGTGCTTTTTCTCTCGCACGCCCCTTTGCTCTCTCGTGCACATGTATGTGCTTTTTCTCTCGCACGCCCCTTTGCTCTCACGTGCACATGTATGTGCTTTTTCTCTCGCACGCCCCTTTGCTCTCACGTGCACATGTATGTGCTTTTTCTCTCGCACGCCCCTTTGCTCTCACGTGCACATGTATGTGCTTTTTCTCTCGCACGCCCCTTTGCTCTCACGTGCACATGTATGTGCTTTTTCTCTCGCACGCCCCTTTGCTCTCACGTGCACATGTATGTGCTTTTTCTCTCGCACGCCCCTTTGCTCTCACGTGCACATGTATGTGCTTTTTCTCTCGCACGCCCCTTTGCTCTCACGTGCACATGTATGTGCTTTTTCTCTCGCACGCCCCTTTGCTCTCACGTGCACATGTATGTGCTTTTTCTCTCGCACGCCCCTTTGCTCTCACGTGCACATGTATGTGCTTTTTCTCTCGCACGCCCCTTTGCTCTCACGTGCACATGTATGTGCTTTTTCTCTCGCACGCCCCTTTGCTCTCACGTGCACATGTATGTGCTTTTTCTCTCGCACGTGCGCGCACACTCACTCTTTCCCCTCCCCCCCCAGACTGCGCGGAGGAGGAGGACGGAAAGCGCCTCGTTTGACATCAACAACATCGTGATCCCCATGTCTGTGGCAGCGTCCACTCGGCCGGAGAGGCTGCAGTACAAGGAGATTCTCACGCCCAGGTACGGACCTGTGTGCGCGTACGTGTGTCTGTGTGTGTCTGTGCGTGTCTGTGTGTGTCATTACTATACACCTCATACGCACTTACCAGAACCTCCTATACACACAGACACACGTACCCCTATACACACATGTACACCTACGTACACCTGCACGTACACCTACACCTGCACGTACACCTGCACCTGCACGTACACCTACACGTACACCTACACCTGCACGTACACCTACACCTGCACGTACACCTACACCTGCACGTACACCTGCACGTACACCTACACCTGCACGTACACCTACACCTGCACGTACACCTACACACACCTACACCTACACACAAGTACACCTACACACAAGTACACCTACACACACCTACACCTACACACACCTACACCTACACACACGTACACCTACACACACGTACACATACGTACACGTACACCTATAGAGAAACAAAGGACATAAAGTCCATCCACGGTGCAGCAGAAACAAATCACAGTCACATAGTAATTCATCCAATAGATCCCATATAGACTGGATAATGACAATCTTGATCCTGGGTATATAAATCCTTATATAGCTGCTCAAATATACATAATGGGAATACTGATGTGAAGTGTAATTGGATCCTATGGCTCATGAATAAGTGTCCGCCATCCTAACCGGCTTAAATCATAAAGTGGGATATATAGGGTACTGGGGAGGCACAGACGCCAAAGGTAAAGTGTCACCTTTTAACCAACCACACTCCGATAAAGCCACAGAGCATATAGGTAACACTGACAGTATGCGGCAGGACAATGCCACAGAGCATATAGGTAACACTGACAGTATGCGGCAGGACAATGCCACAGAGCATATAGGTAACACTGACAGTATGCGGCAGGACAATGCCACAGAGCATATAGGTAACACTGACAGTATGCGGCAGGACAATGCCACAGAGCATATAGGTAACACTGACAGTATGCGGCAGGACAATGCCACAGAGCATATAGGTAACACTGACAGTATGCGGCAGGACAATGCCACAGAGCATATAGGTAACACTGACAGTATGCGGCAGGACAATGCCACAGAGCATATAGGTAACACTGACAGTATGCGGCAGGACAATGCCACAGAGCATATAGGTAACACTGACAGTATGCGGCAGGACAATGCCACAGAGCATATAGGTAACACTGACAGTATGCGGCAGGACAATGCCACAGAGCATATAGGTAACACTGACAGTATGCAGCAGGACAATGCCACAGAGCATATAGGTAACACTGACAGTATGCGGCAGGACAATGCCACAGAGCATATAGGTAACACTGACAGTATGCGGCAGGACAATGCCACAGAGCATATAGGTAACACTGACAGTATGCGGCAGGACAATGCCACAGAGCATATAGGTAACACTGACAGTATGCGGCAGGACAATGCCACAGAGCATATAGGTAACACTGACAGTATGCGGCAGGACAATGCCACAGAGCATATAGGTAACACTGACAGTATGCGGCAGGACAATGCCACAGAGCATATAGGTAACACTGACAGTATGCGGCAGGACAATGCCACAGAGCATATAGGTAACACTGACAGTATGCGGCAGGACAATGCCACAGAGCATATAGGTAACACTGACAGTATGCGGCAGGACAATGCCACAGAGCATATAGGTAACACTGACAGTATGCGGCAGGACAATGCCACAGAGCATATAGGTAACACTGACAGTATGCAGCAGGACAATGCCACAGAGCATATAGGTAACACTGACAGTATGCGGCAGGACAATGCCACAGAGCATATAGGTAACACTGACAGTATGCGGCAGGACAATGCCACAGAGCATATAGGTAACACTGACAGTATGCAGCAGGACAATGCCACAGAGCATATAGGTAACACTGACAGTATGCGGCAGGACAATGCCACAGAGCATATAGGTAACACTGACAGTATGCGGCAGGACAATGCCACAGAGCATATAGGTAACACTGACAGTATGCGGCAGGACAATGCCACAGAGCATATAGGTAACACTGACAGTATGCGGCAGGACAATGCCACAGAGCATATAGGTAACACTGACAGTATGCAGCAGGACAATGCCACAGAGCATATAGGTAACACTGACAGTATGCAGCAGGACAATGCCACAGAGCATATAGGTAACACTGGCAGTATGCGGCAGGACAATGCCACAGAGCATATAGGTAACACTGACAGTATGCAGCAGGACAATGCCACAGAGCATATAGGTAACACTGACAGTATGCAGCAGGACAATGCCACAGAGCATATAGGTAACACTGACAGTATGCAGCAGGACAATGCCACAGAGCATATAGGTAACACTGACAGTATGCGGCAGGACAATGCCACAGAGCATATAGGTAACACTGACAGTATGCGGCAGGACAATGCCACAGAGCATATAGGTAACACTGGCAGTATGCGGCAGGACAATGCCACAGAGCATATAGGTAACACTGACAGTATGCGGCAGGACAATGCCACAGAGCATATAGGTAACACTGACAGTATGCGGCAGGACAATGCCACAGAGCATATAGGTAACACTGACAGTATGCGGCAGGACAATGCCACAGAGCATATAGGTAACACTGACAGTATGCGGCAGGACAATGCCACAGAGCATATAGGTAACACTGACAGTATGCGGCAGGACAATGCCACAGAGCATATAGGTAACACTGACAGTATGCGGCAGGACAATGCCACACAGCATATAGGTAACACTGACAGTATGCAGCAGGACAATGCCACAGAGCATATAGGTAACACTGACAGTATGCGGCAGGACAATGCCACAGAGCATATAGGTAACACTAACAGTATGCGGCAGGACAATGCCACAGAGCATATAGGTAACACTGACAGTATGCGGCAGGACAATGCCACAGAGCATATAGGTAACACTGACAGTATGCGGCAGGACAATGCCACAGAGCATATAGGTAACACTGACAGTATGCAGCAGGACAATGCCACAGAGCATATAGGTAACACTGACAGTATGCGGCAGGACAATGCCACAGAGCATATAGGTAACACTGACAGTATGCGGCAGGACAATGCCACAGAGCATATAGGTAACACTGACAGTATGCGGCAGGACAATACCACAGAGCATATAGGTAACACTGACAGTATGTGGCAGGACAATGCCACAGAGCATATAGGTAACACTGACAGTATGCGGCAGGACAATGCCACAGAGCATATAGGTAACACTGACAGTATGCGGCAGGACAATGCCACAGAGCATATAGGTAACACTGACAGTATGCGGCAGGACAATGCCACAGAGCATATAGGTAACACTGACAGTATGCAGCAGGACAATGCCACAGAGCATATAGGTGACACTGGCAGTATGCGGCAGGACAATGCCACAGAGCATATAGGTAACACTGACAGTATGCGGCAGGACAATGCCACAGAGCATATAGGTAACACTGACAGTATGCGGCAGGACAATGCCACAGAGCATATAGGTAACACTGACAGTATGCGGCAGGACAATGCCACAGAGCATATAGGTAACACTGACAGTATGCGGCAGGACAATGCCACAGAGCATATAGGTAACACTGACAGTATGCGGCAGGACAATGCCACAGAGCATATAGGTAACACTGACAGTATGCGGCAGGACAATGCCACAGAGCATATAGGTAACACTGACAGTATGCGGCAGGACAATACCACAGAGCATATAGGTAACACTGACAGTATGCGGCAGGACAATGCCACAGAGCATATAGGTAACACTGACAGTATGCGGCAGGACAATGCCACAGAGCATATAGGTAACACTGACAGTATGCAGCAGGACAATGCCACAGAGCATATAGGTAACACTGACAGTATGCGGCAGGACAATGCCACAGAGCATATAGGTAACACTGACAGTATGCGGCAGGACAATGCCACAGAGCATATAGGTAACACTGACAGTATGCGGCAGGACAATGCCACAGAGCATATAGGTAACACTGACAGTATGCGGCAGGACAATGCCACAGAGCATATAGGTAACACTGACAGTATGCGGCAGGACAATGCCACAGAGCATATAGGTAACACTGACAGTATGCGGCAGGACAATACCACAGAGCATATAGGTAACACTGACAGTATGCGGCAGGACAATGCCACAGAGCATATAGGTAACACTGACAGTATGCGGCAGGACAATGCCACAGAGCATATAGGTAACACTGACAGTATGCGGCAGGACAATGCCACAGAGCATATAGGTAACACTGACAGTATGCGGCAGGACAATGCCACAGAGCATATAGGTAACACTGACAGTATGCGGCAGGACAATGCCACAGAGCATATAGGTAACACTGACAGTATGCGGCAGGACAATGCCACAGAGCATATAGGTAACACTGACAGTATGCGGCAGGACAATGCCACAGAGCATATAGGTAACACTGACAGTATGCAGCAGGACAATGTCACAGAGCATATAGGTAACACTGACAGTATGCGGCAGGACAATGCCACAGAGCATATAGGTAACACTGACAGTATGCGGCAGGACAATGCCACAGAGCATATAGGTAACACTGACAGTATGCGGCAGGACAATACCACAGAGCATATAGGTAACACTGACAGTATGCAGCAGGACAATGCCACAGAGCATATAGGTAACACTGACAGTATGCGGCAGGACAATGCCACAGAGCATATAGGTAACACTGGCAGTATGCGGCAGGACAATGCCACAGAGCATATAGGTAACACTGACAGTATGCGGCAGGACAATGCCACAGAGCATATAGGTAACACTGACAGTATGCGGCAGGACAATGCCACAGAGCATATAGGTAACACTGACAGTATGCGGCAGGACAATGCCACAGAGCATATAGGTAACACTGACAGTATGCGGCAGGACAATGCCACAGAGCATATAGGTAACACTGACAGTATGCGGCAGGACAATGCCACAGAGCATATAGGTAACACTGACAGTATGCGGCAGGACAATGCCACAGAGCATATAGGTAACACTGACAGTATGCGGCAGGACAATGCCACAGAGCATATAGGTAACACTGACAGTATGCGGCAGGACAATGCCACAGAGCATATAGGTAACACTGACAGTATGCGGCAGGACAATGCCACAGAGCATATAGGTAACACTGACAGTATGCGGCAGGACAATGCCACAGAGCATATAGGTAACACTGACAGTATGCGGCAGGACAATGCCACAGAGCATATAGGTAACACTGACAGTATGCGGCAGGACAATGCCACAGAGCATATAGGTAACACTGACAGTATGCGGCAGGACAATGCCACAGAGCATATAGGTAACACTGACAGTATGCAGCAGGACAATGCCACAGAGCATATAGGTAACACTGACAGTATGCAGCAGGACAATGCCACAGAGCATATAGGTAACACTGACAGTATGCAGCAGGACAATGCCACAGAGCATATAGGGAACACTGACAGTATGCGGCAGGACAATGCCACAGAGCATATAGGTAACACTGACAGTATGCAGCAGGACAATGCCACAGAGCATATAGGCAACACTGACAGTATGCAGCAGGACAATGCCACAGAGCATATAGGTAACACTGACAGTATGCAGCAGGACAATACCACAGAGCATATAGGTAACACTGACAGTATGCGGCAGGACAATGCCACAGAGCATATAGGTAACACTGACAGTATGCGGCAGGACAATGCCACAGAGCATATAGGTAACACTGACAGTATGCGGCAGGACAATGCCACAGAGCATATAGGTAACACTGACAGTATGCAGCAGGACAATGCCACAGAGCATATAGGTAACACTGACAGTATGCAGCAGGACAATGCCACAGAGCATATAGGTAACACTGACAGTATGCAGCAGGACAATGCCACAGAGCATATAGGGAACACTGACAGTATGCAGCAGGACAATGCCACAGAGCATATAGGTAACACTGACAGTATGCGGCAGGACAATGCCACAGAGCATATAGGTAACACTGACAGTATGCAGCAGGACAATGCCACAGAGCATATAGGCAACACTGACAGTATGCAGCAGGACAATGCCACAGAGCATATAGGTAACACTGACAGTATGCAGCAGGACAATACCACAGAGCATATAGGTAACACTGACAGTATGCAGCAGGACAATGCCACAGAGCATATAGGTAACACTGACAGTATGCAGCAGGACAATGCCACAGAGCATATAGGTAACACTGACAGTATGCGGCAGGACAATGCCACAGAGCATATAGGTAACACTGACAGTATGCAGCAGGACAATGCCACAGAGCATATAGGTAACACTGACAGTATGCAGCAGGACAATGCCACAGAGCATATAGGTAACACTGACAGTATGCAGCAGGACAATACCACAGAGCATATAGGTAACACTGACAGTATGCAGCAGGACAATGCCACAGAGCATATAGGTAACACTGACAGTATGCGGCAGGACAATGCCACAGAGCATATAGGTAACACTGGCAGTATGCGGCAGGACAATGCCACAGAGCATATAGGTAACACTGACAGTATGCGGCAGGACAATACCACAGAGCATATAGGTAACACTGACAGTATGCAGCAGGACAATGCCACAGAGCATATAGGTAACACTGACAGTATGCAGCAGGACAATGCCACAGAGCATATAGGTAACACTGACAGTATGCGGCAGGACAATGCCACAGAGCATATAGGTAACACTGACAGTATGCAGCAGGACAATGCCACAGAGCATATAGGTAACACTGACAGTATGCAGCAGGACAATGCCACAGAGCATATAGGTAACACTGGCAGTATGCAGCAGGACAATGCCACAGAGCATATAGGTAACACTGACAGTATGCAGCAGGACAATGCCACAGAGCATATAGGTAACACTGACAGTATGCGGCAGGACAATGCCACAGAGCATATAGGTAACACTGACAGTATGCGGCAGGACAATGCCACAGAGCATATAGGTAACACTGACAGTATGCGGCAGGACAATGCCACAGAGCATATAGGTAACACTGACAGTATGCAGCAGGACAATGCCACAGAGCATATAGGTAACACTGACAGTATGCGGCAGGACAATGCCACAGAGCATATAGGTAACACTGACAGTATGCAGCAGGACAATGCCACAGAGCATATAGGTAACACTGACAGTATGCAGCAGGACAATGCCACAGAGCATATAGGTAACACTGACAGTATGCAGCAGGACAATGCCACAGAGCATATAGGTAACACTGACAGTATGCAGCAGGACAATACCACAGAGCATATAGGTAACACTGACAGTATGCAGCAGGACAATGCCACAGAGCATATAGGTAACACTGACAGTATGCGGCAGGACAATGCCACAGAGCATATAGGTAACACTGACAGTATGCGGCAGGACAATGCCACAGAGCATATAGGTAACACTGACAGTATGCGGCAGGACAATACCACAGAGCATATAGGTAACACTGACAGTATGCAGCAGGACAATGCCACAGAGCATATAGGTAACACTGACAGTATGCAGCAGGACAATGCCACAGAGCATATAGGTAACACTGACAGTATGCAGCAGGACAATGCCACAGAGCATATAGGTAACACTGACAGTATGCGGCAGGACAATGCCACAGAGCATATAGGTAACACTGACAGTATGCAGCAGGACAATGCCACAGAGCATATAGGTAACACTGACAGTATGCGGCAGGACAATGCCACAGAGCATATAGGTAACACTGACAGTATGCGGCAGGACAATACCACAGAGCATATAGGTAACACTGGCAGTATGCAGCAGGACAATGCCACAGAGCATATAGGTAACACTGGCAGTATGCGGCAGGACAATGCCACAGAGCATATAGGTAACACTGACAGTATGCGGCAGGACAATGCCACAGAGCATATAGGTAACACTGGCAGTATGCAGCAGGACAATGCCACAGAGCATATAGGTAACACTGACAGTATGCGGCAGGACAATGCCACAGAGCATATAGGTAACACTGACAGTATGCGGCAGGACAATGCCACAGAGCATATAGGTAACACTGACAGTATGCGGCAGGACAATGCCACAGAGCATATAGGTAACACTGACAGTATGCGGCAGGACAATGTCACAGAGCATATAGGTAACACTGACAGTATGCGGCAGGACAATGCCACAGAGCATATAGGTAACACTGACAGTATGCAGCAGGACAATGCCACAGAGCATATAGGTAACACTGACAGTATGCAGCAGGACAATGCCACAGAGCATATAGGTAACACTGACAGTATGCAGCAGGACAATACCACAGAGCATATAGGTAACACTGACAGTATGCAGCAGGACAATACCACAGAGCATATAGGTAACACTGACAGTATGCAGCAGGACAATGCCACAGAGCATATAGGTAACACTGACAGTATGCGGCAGGACAATGCCACAGAGCATATAGGTAACACTGACAGTATGCGGCAGGACAATGCCACAGAGCATATAGGTAACACTGACAGTATGCGGCAGGACAATGCCACAGAGCATATAGGTAACACTGACAGTATGCAGCAGGACAATGCCACAGAGCATATAGGTAACACTGACAGTATGCGGCAGGACAATGCCACAGAGCATATAGGTAACACTGACAGTATGCGGCAGGACAATACCACAGAGCATATAGGTAACACTGACAGTATGCAGCAGGACAATGCCACAGAGCATATAGGTAACACTGACAGTATGCGGCAGGACAATGCCACAGAGCATATAGGTAACACTGACAGTATGCGGCAGGACAATGCCACAGAGCATATAGGTAACACTGACAGTATGCAGCAGGACAATGCCACAGAGCATATAGGTAACACTGACAGTATGCAGCAGGACAATGCCACAGAGCATATAGGTAACACTGACAGTATGCAGCAGGACAATACCACAGAGCATATAGGTAACACTGACAGTATGCGGCAGGACAATGCCACAGAGCATATAGGTAACACTGACAGTATGCGGCAGGACAATGCCACAGAGCATATAGGTAACACTGACAGTATGCGGCAGGACAATACCACAGAGCATATAGGTAACACTGACAGTATGCAGCAGGACAATGCCACAGAGCATATAGGTAACACTGACAGTATGCAGCAGGACAATGCCACAGAGCATATAGGTAACACTGACAGTATGCAGCAGGACAATGCCACAGAGCATATAGGTAACACTGACAGTATGCGGCAGGACAATGCCACAGAGCATATAGGTAACACTGACAGTATGCAGCAGGACAATGCCACAGAGCATATAGGTAACACTGACAGTATGCAGCAGGACAATGCCACAGAGCATATAGGTAACACTGACAGTATGCGGCAGGACAATACCACAGAGCATATAGGGAACACTGACAGTATGCGGCAGGACAATGCCACAGAGCATATAGGTAACACTGACAGTATGCGGCAGGACAATGCCACAGAGCATATAGGTAACACTGACAGTATGCAGCAGGCAAATGCCACAGTGCATATAGGTAACACTGACAGTATGCGGCAGGACAATGCCACAGAGCATATAGGTAACACTGACAGTATGCGGCAGGACAATACCACAGAGCATATAGGTAACACTGACAGTATGCAGCAGGACAATGCCACAGAGCATATAGGTAACACTGACAGTATGCGGCAGGACAATGCCACAGAGCATATAGGTAACACTGACAGTATGCGGCAGGACAATGCCACAGAGCATATAGGTAACACTGACAGTATGCAGCAGGACAATGCCACAGAGCATATAGGTAACACTGACAGTATGCAGCAGGACAATGCCACAGAGCATATAGGTAACACTGACAGTATGCAGCAGGACAATACCACAGAGCATATAGGTAACACTGACAGTATGCGGCAGGACAATGCCACAGAGCATATAGGTAACACTGACAGTATGCGGCAGGACAATGCCACAGAGCATATAGGTAACACTGACAGTATGCGGCAGGACAATACCACAGAGCATATAGGTAACACTGACAGTATGCAGCAGGACAATGCCACAGAGCATATAGGTAACACTGACAGTATGCAGCAGGACAATGCCACAGAGCATATAGGTAACACTGACAGTATGCAGCAGGACAATGCCACAGAGCATATAGGTAACACTGACAGTATGCAGCAGGACAATGCCACAGAGCATATAGGGAACACTGACAGTATGCAGCAGGACAATGCCACAGAGCATATAGGTAACACTGACAGTATGCGGCAAGACAATGCCACAGAGCATATAGGTAACACTGACAGTATGCAGCAGGACAATGCCACAGAGCATATAGGTAACACTGACAGTATGCAGCAGGACAATGCCACAGAGCATATAGGTAACACTGGCAGTATGCGGCAGGACAATGCCACAGAGCATATAGGTAACACTGACAGTATGCGGCAGGACAATGCCACACAGCATATAGGTAACACTGACAGTATGCGGCAGGACAATGTCACAGAGCATATAGGTAACACTGACAGTATGCAGCAGGACAATGCCACAGAGCATATAGGTAACACTGACAGTATGCGGCAGGACAATACCACAGAGCATATAGGTAACACTGACAGTATGCAGCAGGACAATGCCACAGAGCATATAGGTAACACTGACAGTATGCAGCAGGACAATGTCACAGAGCATATAGGTAACACTGACAGTATGCGGCAGGACAATGCCACAGAGCATATAGGTAACACTGACAGTATGCAGCAGGACAATGCCACAGAGCATATAGGTAACACTGACAGTATGCAGCAGGACAATGCCACAGAGCATATAGGTAACACTGACAGTATGCAGCAGGACAATACCACAGAGCATATAGGTAACACTGACAGTATGCAGCAGGACAATGCCACAGAGCATATAGGTAACACTGACAGTATGCGGCAGGACAATGCCACAGAGCATATAGGTAACACTGGCAGTATGCGGCAGGACAATGCCACAGAGCATATAGGTAACACTGACAGTATGCGGCAGGACAATACCACAGAGCATATAGGTAACACTGACAGTATGCAGCAGGACAATGCCACAGAGCATATAGGTAACACTGACAGTATGCAGCAGGACAATGCCACAGAGCATATAGGTAACACTGACAGTATGCAGCAGGACAATGCCACAGAGCATATAGGTAACACTGACAGTATGCGGCAGGACAATGCCACAGAGCATATAGGTAACACTGACAGTATGCAGCAGGACAATGCCACAGAGCATATAGGTAACACTGACAGTATGCAGCAGGACAATGCCACAGAGCATATAGGTAACACTGGCAGTATGCAGCAGGACAATGCCACAGAGCATATAGGTAACACTGACAGTATGCAGCAGGACAATGCCACAGAGCATATAGGTAACACTGACAGTATGCGGCAGGACAATGCCACAGAGCATATAGGTAACACTGACAGTATGCGGCAGGACAATGCCACAGAGCATATAGGTAACACTGACAGTATGCGGCAGGACAATGCCACAGAGCATATAGGTAACACTGACAGTATGCAGCAGGACAATGCCACAGAGCATATAGGTAACACTGACAGTATGCGGCAGGACAATGCCACAGAGCATATAGGTAACACTGACAGTATGCAGCAGGACAATGCCACAGAGCATATAGGTAACACTGACAGTATGCAGCAGGACAATGCCACAGAGCATATAGGCAACACTGACAGTATGCAGCAGGACAATGCCACAGAGCATATAGGTAACACTGACAGTATGCAGCAGGACAATACCACAGAGCATATAGGTAACACTGACAGTATGCAGCAGGACAATGCCACAGAGCATATAGGTAACACTGACAGTATGCGGCAGGACAATGCCACAGAGCATATAGGTAACACTGACAGTATGCGGCAGGACAATGCCACAGAGCATATAGGTAACACTGACAGTATGCGGCAGGACAATACCACAGAGCATATAGGTAACACTGACAGTATGCAGCAGGACAATGCCACAGAGCATATAGGTAACACTGACAGTATGCAGCAGGACAATGCCACAGAGCATATAGGTAACACTGACAGTATGCAGCAGGACAATGCCACAGAGCATATAGGTAACACTGACAGTATGCGGCAGGACAATGCCACAGAGCATATAGGTAACACTGACAGTATGCAGCAGGACAATGCCACAGAGCATATAGGTAACACTGACAGTATGCAGCAGGACAATGCCACAGAGCATATAGGTAACACTGGCAGTATGCGGCAGGACAATGCCACAGAGCATATAGGTAACACTGGCAGTATGCGGCAGGACAATGCCACAGAGCATATAGGTAACACTGACAGTATGCGGCAGGACAATGCCACAGAGCATATAGGTAACACTGGCAGTATGCAGCAGGACAATGCCACAGAGCATATAGGTAACACTGACAGTATGCGGCAGGACAATGCCACAGAGCATATAGGTAACACTGACAGTATGCGGCAGGACAATGCCACAGAGCATATAGGTAAGACTGGCAGTATGCGGCAGGACAATACCACAGAGCATATAGGTAAGACTGACAGTATGCAGCAGGACAATGCCACAGAGCATATAGGTAACACTGACAGTATGCAGCAGGACAATGCCACAGAGCATATAGGTAACACTGACAGTATGCAGCAGGACAATACCACAGAGCATATAGGTAACACTGACAGTATGCAGCAGGACAATACCACAGAGCATATAGGTAACACTGACAGTATGCAGCAGGACAATGCCACAGAGCATATAGGTAACACTGACAGTATGCGGCAGGACAATGCCACAGAGCATATAGGTAACACTGACAGTATGCAGCAGGACAATGCCACAGAGCATATAGGTAACACTGACAGTATGCAGCAGGACAATGCCACAGAGCATATAGGTAACACTGACAGTATGCGGCAGGACAATGCCACAGAGCATATAGGTAACACTGACAGTATGCGGCAGGACAATGCCACAGAGCATATAGGTAACACTGACAGTATGCGGCAGGACAATGCCACAGAGCATATAGGTAACACTGACAGTATGCGGCAGGACAATGCCACAGAGCATATAGGTAACACTGACAGTATGCGGCAGGACAATGCCACAGAGCATATAGGTAACACTGACAGTATGCGGCAGGACAATGCCACAGAGCATATAGGTAACACTGACAGTATGCGGCAGGACAATGCCACAGAGCATATAGGTAACACTGACAGTATGCGGCAGGACAATGCCACAGAGCATATAGGTAACACTGACAGTATGCGGCAGGACAATGCCACAGAGCATATAGGTAACACTGACAGTATGCGGCAGGACAATGCCACAGAGCATATAGGTAACACTGACAGTATGCGGCAGGACAATGCCACAGAGCATATAGGTAACACTGACAGTATGCGGCAGGACAATGCCACAGAGCATATAGGTAACACTGACAGTATGCGGCAGGACAATGCCACAGAGCATATAGGTAACACTGACAGTATGCGGCAGGACAATGCCACAGAGCATATAGGTAACACTGACAGTATGCGGCAGGACAATGCCACAGAGCATATAGGTAACACTGACAGTATGCGGCAGGACAATGCCACAGAGCATATAGGTAACACTGACAGTATGCGGCAGGACAATGCCAGGGTACACTCACTGTTGTAGGAAGTCGGTCACCGCGCGTCCAACGTGATCGGAGATCAGCAGCAGGAAAACCTCCAGGGAGGAAAGTGCCGCACTGCGCGGGGTTCCTGCGTTTTGTCCCTGCGCAGTGCTCCACTTTCCTCCCTACACGTACACCAACACCTACACACACGCACACCTACACACACGTACACCTACACACACGCACACCAACACCTACACACACGCACACCTACACACACGTACACCTACACACACGCACACCAACACCTACACACACGCACACCTACACACACGTACACCTACACACACGCACACCAACACCTACACACACGCACACCTACACACACGTACACCTACACACACGCACACCTACACACACGTACACCTACACACACGCACACCAACACCTACACACACGCACACCTACACACACGTACACCTACACACACGTACACCTACACACACGCACACCAACACCTACACACACGTACACCAACACCTACGCACACGTACACCAACACCTACACACACATACACCTACGCACACGTACACCTACACACACGCACACCTACACACACGTACACCTACGCACACGTACACCTACACACACGCACACCTACACACACGCACACCTACACCTACACACACGTACACCTACACACACGTACACCTACACACACGTACACCTACACACACACACACCTACACACACGCACACCTACACACACGTACACCTACACACACGCACACCTACACCTACACACACGTACACCTACACACACGTACACCTACACACACGCACACCTACACACACGTACACCTACACACACGCACACCTACACCTACACACACGTACACCTACACACACGCACACCTACACACACGTACACCTACACACACGCACACCTACACCTACACACACGTACACCTACACACACGCACACCTACACACACGCACACCTACACACACGTACACCTACACACACGCACACCTACACCTACACACACGTACACCAACACCTACACACACGCACACCTACACACACGCACACCTACACACACGCACACCTACACACACGCACACCTACACACACCAACACCTACACACACACCAACACCTACACACACGCACACCTACACACACGCACACCTACACACACGCACACCAACACCTACTCACACGTACACCAACACCTACGCACACGTACACCTATACACACGCACACCTACACACACGTACACCTACACACACGCACACCTACACACATGTACACCAACACCTACACACACACCAACACCTACACACACGCACACCAACACCTACACACACGTACACCAACACCTACGCACACGTACACCTATACACACGCACACCTACACACACGTACACCTACACACACGCACACCTACACACACGCACACCTACACACACGCACACCTACACACACGTACACCTACACACACGCACACCTACACACACGTACACCTACACACGCACACCAACACCTACACACACGTACACCAACACCTACGCACACGTACACCTACACACACGCACACCTACACACACGTACACCTACACACACGCACACCTACACCTACACACACGCACACCTACACCTACACACACGTACACCAACACCTACACACACGCACACGTACACCTACGCACACGTACACCTACACACACACACACACACGCACACCTACGCACACCAACACCTACACACACGTACACGTACACCTACACACACGCACACCTACACACACGTACACCTACACCTACACACACGTACACCAACACCTACACACACGCACACCTACGCACACGTACACCTACGCACACGCACACCTACACACACGTACACCTACACACACGTACACCAACACCTACACACACGTACACCAACACCTACACACACGTACACCAACACCTACACACACGCACACCTACACACACGCACACCTACACACACGCACACCTACACACACCAACACCTACACACACACCAACACCTACACACACGCACACCTACACACACGCACACCTACACACACGCACACCAACACCTACTCACACGTACACCAACACCTACGCACACGTACACCTATACACACGCACACCTACACACACGTACACCTACACACACGCACACCTACACACATGTACACCAACACCTACACACACACCAACACCTACACACACGCACACCAACACCTACACACACGTACACCAACACCTACGCACACGTACACCTATACACACGCACACCTACACACACGTACACCTACACACACGCACACCTACACACACGCACACCTACACACACGCACACCTACACACGCACACCTACACACACGTACACCTACACACACGCACACCTACACACACGTACACCTACACACGCACACCAACACCTACACACACGTACACCAACACCTACGCACACGTACACCTACACACACGCACACCTACACACACGTACACCTACACACACGCACACCTACACCTACACACACGCACACCTACACCTACACACACGTACACCAACACCTACACACACGCACACGTACACCTACGCACACGTACACCTACACACACACACACACACGCACACCTACGCACACCAACACCTACACACACGTACACGTACACCTACACACACGCACACCTACACACACGTACACCTACACCTACACACACGTACACCAACACCTACACACACGCACACCTACGCACACGTACACCTACGCACACGCACACCTACACACACGTACACCTACACACACGTACACCAACACCTACACACACGTACACCAACACCTACACACACGTACACCAACACCTACACACACGTACTGCACCGACACACTTTATTCGAGCAAATACCCGGTATGTACCTGGCAGATACCTGGAATGCGCCACTCCTCACCTCTGACAAGCCCCGTTGCATTTGCCTTCCCAGCCTGGGTTCATGCCTGGCTGACGGGCGGCTGATCTGTTAAATGATAATGATTAGGATTTAATAGGCTGCAATGCTTCGCGTGTCTACCAGATGGCATAAATTCATGAATTGTAATGCAGTATATATATATATACTGTGCATTATTGCAGCCAGCGGGAATCAAATGCTTCAATCCCTGCTTGGAAAATACCTCAATGCACTCGGGCAGAAAACAGTCACAAACCTCAATACACCCGGGTATACCCGAATTCGTGGGACTAGCCAAGCTCGAATAAAGTGTGTCGCCAGTGTACACCAACACCTACACACACGTACACCAACACCTACACACACGCACACCAACACCTACACGCACACCTACACACACGTACACCAACACCTACACACACGTACACCAACACCTACACACACGCACACCTACGCATACGTACACCTACACACACGCACACCTACACACACGTACACCAACACCTACACACACGTAGACCAACACCTACACACACGTACAACACCAACACCTACGCACACGTACACCTACGCACACGTACACCTACGCACACGTACACCTACGCACACGTACACCAACACCTACACACACGTACACCAACACCTACACACACGTACACCAACACCTACACACACGTACACC